>NC_026146.1:17977398-18035338 GCF_000512975.1 Sesamum indicum | reverse complement strand
CCCGTCATATTCCGAGAGAGGCGGGTCTGTGTTCAACCTCTGGAGAAATCTCTTGCTCCCTTGTGGAGTGCAGAGGGAGTCGTCGTCCTCCTAGGATGATCTTTCCCTCCATTGATGAGGCATCTCAAATTTCAGAAAACTTGATGAGATACCTGGAAGATCATGCGATAGATGTTGAAAGTGACAAATTCAATCGTAAAGTTTGCTTTGGGATGGATGGGGAAGAGCCAATTTCAGATGCAAATGGCCATGCAGCTGCAGCTGAAGTTTTAAGCAGATTATGGGATGGAAAGAAGTATGATACATTTCATCTTACAGCAGATGATATGACTAATAAAGTAGCAGAAGCATCTAACCTAGTATTCTACAAGTGGCCTTCCATTCATAAAATGGACATGCATTTTGGCATCCTTGCTTCTAGATCCGTGTATATTATACTTATTCCTGCATTGAGCTTTGGCACAAAAATTGCTAATGCTTTATATGTATGGATAGGGCGTAACGAGTCATCAAAGGGAAGTCATGTTCAGTTGATCAGGAATAATAGCAATTATGAAGATAATCATGCCCGTGTGGAGACAATTGGTCGTAATCTTCTCCATGAGGAGGGTTTCAGTCAAATTAAGGTACTTAATGCCATTTCAATATTATACCATGATTCATTTTCCCTTGATTTAACAGTGGAAAAGCCTGTCTGTTATCTTATTTTGGTATACTGAAGTGTGGCCTTGAATAAATTTATCTTTAGAAATTGAACTGCGGTAATGATATTTTTAAAATAAATATTAATTCATTGAAATTATACGGAGAGTAAAGGCTATAGTTCATACTGATTTCTATAAGAAGTTAAACAGTAGGTATGTAGTTATGTATGACATATAGAGATTGTGAGAGACCAAAATTTGAACTCCGTGTTTGCATTTGAAAATGTGGTTTGATCATGATAGACAGCAGAAGGATGGAGGGCACTTGGCACAATAGGAATCAGATAATTTATTACAGTGGATCCCCATTTTGTTGGGTGGGAATGGTAGTTGCCTATTAAATTTTTGTAGTTCTCTATGAATTTTTTAATATAAGAAAATGAAAGTCTAGAATTCATAATCCTAATTCTCCATGATTATTGGGTTCCACTACAGGGATGTAAACTGAAAGTCTATATGATGCTTTCTTAGTGTGAGGTGCTTCATAGATGTGTATGTCTAAAATCCATGTAAAATATAAGCATCGGATATTGGTTAAGTAAATCCTTTATTTGAATGTATAATTATACAACAAAAAAGATGTGAGTATGTTACAATTTACTTGTAAATATAATAACTAAATACATAAATCATAGTTTGTATTTGTAATTCACGGTAGTAAATTATATTCAAAGATAAAAATATGCAGACATAAACAAGAAAGCGTTATTATGCCTTATTATAGGTAATGACGATATACCTGAGTATGGATTTTTGCCACATCTCTTGATAGCTTGATATTTAATACGAGCAACGATCATCAACAACTGCAATTTGGATTGCGAGAAGTGGGCCTTCTTACTAAAACTGATAAGTGCTGGCAAATAGCCATTTCGTGATCTCGTTAAAGCTGTAAGGTCACAGCATATAGCTTCCGTAGCTGTTTCACATGCCCATATCAAATTGTTCTCTTCATAGTTCATACATAAACAAATGTGCTAAAGCACTTTTCATCTTTGGCTATTGATTCTTGAACCATTTTTATTAGTTGAATCATGGTAACTTATTCTGTTTATGAGAAAAGAAGGTGCTTCGAACCTCTTTAATTCAAAGACTCCATGAGGTCTCACCCAAATAGTAAGGCCAATGCCCCAGAAGTCTAAAATTAATGGGAGATGTTGTCTTCCAAGGATACCCATTTTTATATATTGATCTTTTCGAACAGCCTCTTCTTTCCTTCATTTATTATAGTGAACGGTTTAATTGATCCTCACATTGGAGAGTTTTTTATGATGTTGTCCAGGATAGTGAAGGAAGGTGAGGAACCAGTAAAGCGCCTCAACATCTAGCTTGCCTCTCTGCAGACAAGGATTGCAATCAAGTCAACCGGAGATGCACACATTTGGACAGGATGTTTGATTTTTACAGCAAATGGTTGCACCTCTAGTGAGTTGGATTGGCATCCCAAACCCAAAGCAGGACAAGTTCATGGGTTCTGCTTGTGAGATGTAAGGAACAAAATCCCATTTTCGATTCTTGAGGACTCTGTACAGGAATAAGTTGATGTATGTTAAAAAAGGAAGGGTTTACAAGAATCCTGTGGTGTCTTAATAAGTTGTGTGCTGAGCGCTCTCGTCCATTCTCCATTCTTCACCTGATTATGTCAAGACATTGATCACTGATCAGCACCTAAGGTGTAACAGCTTATATTCTGGGCCCAAGGGCTTGTTAATCTCTTAAACGTAACAAGTACAAGACAACAAGGGTAATTTTGGCATGTAGTCAGTCCCAATGTTTGCTGAATGTAATTACAAACAGGTCAGTTTGTGTTTCCTCCAAATGATTTTCAGCTCGAATTTGATACGTAAAGGGTTTATAAAATTTTGCCTGAATTTCCATCTTTTTTAAGGTTTTTAAACAAAATCCAGCAATGAGGATTGAACTGTAATGTTATAAAGTGAATTACGACCTTTTATTTTATTTTTTATTATATTTTCTATTCTATTTAATGTAATGTATATAAACTGTGTCTAATTTTTTTTTTTTTCTAGAAATAAATAAAGAGAAAATTGAACTTTTGTACAGTGGGTCGTATTTTTAGTTCTACAATTTACGATACATTATAAGAAGTTGTAACATTATTTGCACATTTGATTTTATAAAAAAAAAAAAGCACAAACATCATAGCATATTTGGTCCTAAATACTATAATATTTTAGTTTATATGATAAAATGTGTTAAGTGATAAAAAAATACAATCATTTTTATTGTATGAAATGAAATGTGCAAATTTATGCGAGATTTGAAATAAAAAACTGTAATGCGTTGTTGTTGTTTGAGATGAGATGCAATTATTTTATATATTGGATTTGATCTGAAGTAGGGAGGCAGTAGTCACATGGAGTGTCAGCAGCGCCAATGGTAGATAGATAAATTCTTCAAGCCCCAACCCCCGCTTTCTCTCTCTTACACAAACGCACACTTCCACTGCTCACATCGCACTTTACCAACCCCACGACGGGCGGAGCAAACACCAAGCCAAGCTGGCGTACAGCCCTCGAGCAACGGCGGAGCTCCGCCACTCGAGCTCCATCGGCAACCGTGCCTCTTCGTCGCCAGCCGCCTCCGCTGCGGCCCCATCTCCATTGTCCTCTGAGTACCACACCTCCGCCACCACCGACGACGATGACAATGTTCGGGATCGCTATTCCCGGGATCGCTCCTTCCGCTCATATTTCCAACCCTTGATGCCACACTATCTTTTCCCCAACGACGATCTATATAGGTCCCACCCTCATAGATCTAAGATCTCCCTTGTCATACTCGTCGCTGTTGTTTTTGCTGCCGTGTTTTCCGTCACTTCTGTCGTCAGACGATTGGTATGGCCGTGCCCGCTTTGTATGTATAATAGTTATGTGAACATGTGCTGGTCGTTTGATTCAAAATTCTTTGAAGCCGTCAATTTTTCGTTGCCTTCTCTTTGAGCGTTAGGGTTTTATATTGATTGCTTGGTTTGATGGGTTTATTCCTTCGATGTTAAAACATGACGCATTGTGTTGATCGAAATGGGTCAATGTAACATGGTCCTTGTTAGTATAAAGCGTTGTATCGCAGGTGGAATTTCGGTTATTTTGTAATACGTGGTGTATATATTTGGACTACAAAATTCGGTCACTTGCGAGTTGAATCGATCAGAGTTGAAAGTTCCCTGAGCTTTACTGGCATAAAAAACTGAATATAGCTTAGAGCGGATTGGACAAATAAACCGACGCCTAATTTAAATAATTTTGGCAGAATAATCTTCTGAACTGATTGTTGCGAATTTCCAACAGCATGGTTACCTTCAGTACTTCTACTGATGCATATAAAAATAAGGCTTGCTGCCTGCTTCTAGGTACTTGGTTAATTTGGATTCTTGTCTGCAGTGTCCATCATCCCATGATTTTCTCTTGCTTTTGATTTGGTTCTCCAGAAGAAGACTATCTTGGTTAATTGAATTTAACTTTTGACTTATGAAACTATCATACCCCTGATGCCATGCTTGAAACTCCAAATTCTGATAATTCCTGTTTTGGCTCTTCTCGCTACTTTGTTTGCAGAATGCTCCATATTTGTGCAGGAAAGATGGCATAACTCTTCACTGCCCTCATGTAAGCTCAATTGATTATCTGCTTTTTTCTCGCATGTTATCATGCTTTTAATTGCATTTCTTCCCTGTAGGTAAAGGAGCCTCCATCACTATGGGAGAATCCTTATTCAGCCACTACATCATGGAAGCCTTGTGCTGAGCGACGTGAAGGCATAATTTCAGGTACCGAAATCTATGATGATGCATATTTTTGAATGTTGACTTCCAAATTTTGATGAAATTACCTCCTGCTTAATGAACAACTGGAACGAAATTAGTTGTTTTCTCATTGGCCTCTTTTTCTTTTCCCTTTTGAATAAAGTATATATCTATAAAGGCTTCTTCACTATAAATGAAGAGAAGAGAATGGAATGAAAAAGCAGAAGAGACTAGATTATCTTAATATATGATACTCCATGAGATGACTCAACTCTGTTGGCAGGATAACTGAATTCTATGAACAAGAATACTAACACTTGTCTCTTTCTAAGAATCTCATATGTCTTTTCTCTAGATTAAGTTTCGCAATGAGCTTATGTCAGAATTTATATGTATATGAGTCATCTTCCTTTGCCACCTTGCAGATCTTCCAGCTGAGAATGAAACGAATGGCTATATATTTATACATGCTGAGGGTGGTCTTAACCAGCAAAGAATTGCTGTATGTGTTCCTTCTGAAAATTTTTAATTGATTTCATGTTTCTCATTTAGTTGATTCATGCATTATGAAGGTTGTGCTATCTGGTTCTGAAACCAAATTTTAATATGTTGCTTCCTATGGGAAGTGACAACTTTGACCATTTGATTTTTTACCTACTTCCGATAGCAGTCATGCTATTATGACTTGCCTAGCCTGTTTTCATGAATTTATCCTCTACATTTGAATATAATTGTATGAATTATGAATTTCTCAGTGATTTTAAAAACTGTAACTCGCTCACTTGAGTCTGATTATCTATCTGCTTCTCTGCAGATATGCAATGCCGTCGCTGTGGCCAAGATCATGAATGCTACTCTTATCTTGCCTGTCCTGAAGCAAGACCAGATATGGAAAGACCAGACGTAGGTGGACTTGGCTATGTTGCACTATGCATAGTATTCTATTTTGCCCACAGTGATGTCTATTATCTGTATTGCTTGGAGCAACGTTATAATAGTCAGAATACCTAAGAGAACTTTGTTTATATGTTACCAACGTTGGATATAATGCTAATATTGACTTTAGCATCGTTTCTTGTGTCCGGCTAGAGATGCTCTATCCAAATTATCTTGCTACTTTCACACACTAAAATTTAATGCAGAAAGAAAATGGCTTTGCTTTCAGTTGCAAATCATTTGCATTTCTTTTGTCTACTCAAAGTAATTAACCCTCTTTTCATTTTTAACTCTGTTGAGGGCCTTGAGGAGGCTGGTTTGCCTTTAGACCTTATTAGGATTTTAGGCAACTTGATGTGGTTAATTTTATTGAATACATGGAATCTCTAATGTGTTAGTAATGCTAAGTTGACTGCAGGAAATTCGAAGACATATTTGATGTAGATCATTTTATTGACTACTTGAAAAATGATGTGCGGATTGTGAGAGACATTCCAGAATGGTTTACTGACAAAGCAGAGCTGTTCACTAGTATACGGTTGGTATCTTCATAGTTTCTCCTCTTATATTAGCCAGCTATGGTAGACTGGAAAATTGCCTAGGATAAGTTGCTAAACATTTTGAAAATTTCTCTGCATTTCAAACATGTAAGAATTTTTGTATATAAAATGCCAGAAAGCTTGTTACTTGGGTTTTTCTCTTCTTGGATTTAGTATGACGTTTACTTGTTAAGATATATGCTTTAACAGTGAGAGTTAATAATTTTATTCTCTATATGCGTCTAATTTTCAGGAATTTTTCTGAATAAATAAATTACATGGATTAGCTTTTTATGACATAAATTAGATTGTTTCTTGCATCAAAGATTTTATGGTTGATATGCATCGTGAACAACAAGCAGAAATTCCTTGGTGTTTAAAGGACTTGTTCAATCTTGATGTCTGGGGTTTCAGATACAATTTATTCACAGAATCAGACTTTTACTGCATGTGGATTACATTGTAATTGCATCTGGTCATAATTGCATATCATCTATGACAGAAGAACAGTTAAAAACATCCCAAAGTATGCTCCTGCACAGTTCTACATTGACAATGTTTTACCTCGTATCAAGGAAAAGAGGATAATGGCGTTGAAGCCTTTTGTTGATCGTCTGGGGTGAGTCGTCAGTTTCACTCCATATGATCTCTTTCATTTTTCTCATGCATAACGATATACCCCAATCTTGAACCTTCCTAGACATACCAATGAAATTTTAAGTAATAACTCTTTCTGTATTTTTTCTTCATAAGATATGACAATGTCCCTCAAGAAATCAACAGGCTAAGGTGCAGAGTGAACTATCATGCTTTGAAGTTTCTTCCTGAAATTGAGAATATGGCTGATTTACTTGTCTCTAGAATGAGAAACCGAACTGGCAGTTCAAATCCTTTCATGTAAGTGAGATGGGTTGTCTTGGTTAAGTTCTCCTGAACTTGATCATTCTTGAGTTATCACCGTTAGTTCCTTTTCCTTTTAGTTGAAGATCTTCAAATCTTTCTCATATATTCTTTGTGTATGTCAGGGCACTTCATCTAAGGTTTGAGAAAGGTATGGTGGGCCTTTCTTTCTGTGATTTTGTGGGAACTAGGATGGAGAAAGCACTAATGGCTTTGTACAGACTAAAAGAATGGCCCCGACGCTTCAAGGTATTGTTTCTTTTCAGGTTGAGGTTTTCCTGTCAGATCAAAATAAATATAAGAATTATATGATTATTCTCTTTCTTGGGCTCTTTTTTGCAGGATGGTTCTCATCTTTGGGCCCTGGCTCTTCAAAAGCGGAAGGAAGGGCGCTGCCCTCTTGAACCGGGGGAGGTAGCAGTGATGCTTCGTGCCATGGGCTATCCCAAAGAAACTCAAATATATGTTGCTTCTGGGCAGGTTTACGGTGGACAGAATCGCATGGCACCGCTCAGGAACATGTTCCCCAATCTTGTGAGTTTAATTGCTCAATTTTGCTCGTTTTTACTGAGGCACTTCCTCTAAAGCATGATTTTAATTCTCTTTCTATTTAATTCTCCCTCATATCAAACATTTGAAATATTTCCATTAACCATCTGAAGCAGGAAAATATTAAAAAATCTCTGATTTCAGTGAAAAAGACTATTATTGCTGTGAACTATTGATTCTTAGATGTTACAAAGATAGTTTCATTATGGATTTGTTACAGGTCACGAAGGAGGAATTAGCGACCAAGTTGGAGTTGGATGGATTCAGAAAGCACGTGACAAGCTTAGCGGCTCTAGACTTCTTGGTCTGCTTGAAGTCTGATGTCTTTGTAATGACACACGGAGGGAACTTTGCTAAACTAATAATTGGAAATCGGAGGTACCTGGGCCACCACCTAAAATCCATAAAACCAGACAAGGGTCTGATGTCCAAATCTTTAGGGGACCCCTACATGGGCTGGGCCACATTTGTGGAGGATGTCATTGTAACCCACCAGACACGAACCGGTTTACCAGAAGAAACTTTCCCCAACTATGACATATGGGAGAACCCCTTGACACCATGCATGTGCAGAACCTGATTGTGAATGGTTCTGGTAGTGTAGCACAGACCATAGGTGATGTCAGAAGCTACCGTGCCCAAGTGAATTTGAAAATTTTGGAGTTAGTTTTGCCAGGAAAGCTACTCGATGCAGGTGATCACGGTTTTAGGATGTCGGAGCCTGAGAAAATATGGATGACAAGTCTATGAACACAAATGTAGTTATACGCCTGGGAAGATATGGATAATTAAGTCTATGAATGCAAATTACTTTTCCTGGGACTTGAAGACCTTATTTGGATGAGAAATAGGATCTTCCATCAGAGGGGCGCAAATGGACTGCATACTTGTACTGGAATGCTGATTCAATTCAATTATCATTTTATTATGTAAATCGTGATCGGATGTCTGAAATGCAAGTTTTGCGTGAATTTGCATGCATATATATGCCAACAGCTCCTTTATTGGGACGCGAAACATGAAAAGCACGGAAAATTCGTGGGGTTGTCCCTGCAATATTTGCACAGACCACACTGTTCCATGTCTCTATTGCTTGAAATGGAACAAATCTGTACTTAGCAAGCAAGTGCACTGGATGATTTCTTTTTTGAAACGTTATATTTTGAGTGTGCAGTGAGTCAAATGTTGTACTACAGTCTACAGCAAAGTGAATCTTCCAAAAGCCAAGAAGCATTATGATTATTGACAATTATCATTTGTAACACGATATTTAACCCTTATTGTTTTATTCTAGGGCGTGCCATAATTAGAAATCTATACCTTGATAAAAATTAATCACGGCTAAATTCAATCTAAATGTGCCTTTGTTTTCACAAGGAAGAAATATCCTTCATTTTCATGTTGTCTTAGTCCACATGAACATCCTTTTCTTGCACGATTTTTCTATTGATGAATTAGTCATTTATTGACATGTACTATGTGAAGTATAGACTTTCACTCAAGAATTACAAATCTTTCCTTCTAAACCTAAGTCGACAGGTCGGTCCGCTTTTATTGTTGGGGAAGCAAGTCATGACACCAACGCCTATAGTCAAATGCAGTAACTTTCAACTGAGATGGTGTGTTGTAAAGGTTAGAAATTTATGTTGTGTGCACGGCATTCATGAACAATTTACTTGGTTTTAGTTAATTTTATTTGATTCAACTTTTATGTTAGCCAAGACTTGAAGAAAAAGAACACTTCTCTTGTCAAAATCTAAAGCAACCTGAGAAAAACTGAAATGCCAAATATTGCATATACATATACACATACATACAACATTCTATGAGCAATCTCAAAATTCAACATGCATTTAATGAAACGCTGACCTTGATATCATCATATGATAAATGCCATCATCTCCCTAAATAAAAAGGTGAAGAGTCTTTTATTGCATTTTCTTGTTGTATATTATTGTCCCACTAAGGTGTGCATGACGTTTATTTTAATTTTAAATTTAATTCAATTTATTTTTTTTTTAAAATTACGTGCCAAGTATATATCGATAAGACACTAACATGAATACGAATTGTGATAGAAGATATGATACGAACAATTTTATAGTTACCATAATTGTAAGCCTTAATTATGCATCCATAGACAGACACGTATTATATGATGGGTATAAATTAATATACGTGTATTACTACACAAATCATATAGCCTTATTCTTGGTTAAGGAAACCGTATATACTGCATTAATTTGTAATTTGGCGCCTCGTTTGGTGGGATGAAATGTGCCCCTATAAAAGTCGTCTTCCTCCCTCTTCGCACTAGTCTCCGAGTGACAGAGGTCCGCAGTTCAAGGATCACTCACTTTTGCCTATTTCTCTCTCACTCACAAACACTGCAACAACCAACTTCCGCGCCACCCAACTGTCAGTCTCTCTACTTCTTCAAAAACCAGACAAAGATGGCCTCTTCACTTCCAGGATCGCCCCTTTCTCCGTCTTCGTCATTCTTGTTTACGAAACCAGTCAATTGTATTGAATCCAAATACCCTTCACACATCCCGCCAAGTTCTTCCCCAAACCCGCCATTTTTAAGGCGTGTCTTTGATCCCACATCAAGCAAACCATTCCGGCAAAGATTTTCACTTTCTTGCTTAACAATAAACCAACACCCTGTGGCTCAAATCCCAAGCGTTTCAGAGAAGGTGCAGAACTTAGATTTTGAATTCAAATCATTGCCCGAGCCAATTGACAGAGTGAAAAGATTGCTGCACTACGCCGCTCTTCTTCCTCCATTTGATGAATCTTTGAGAACTCAAGAAAATCGAGTCTTTGGTTGTACGGCCCAGGTTTGGCTGGAGGTGAAGATGGATGGAAATGGGGCGATGAGATTCAGAGTGGACAGTGATTCAGAGATCACAAAAGGGTTCTCTTCTTGCTTGGTTTGGTTACTGGATGGGGCCGAAGCCGAGGAGGTCTTGAGTGTGAAGATTGACGATTTGGTGGAAATGAATGTGGGGTTGCCGAGTAGGGGTAACTCCAGGGTGAATACTTGGCATAATGTGTTGATTAGTATGCAGAGGAGGACTAAGGATTTGGTTGAGGAGAGGAGCAGAAGAAAACATCAGTCTTTGGAAGCTTTTTCTTCCTTAGCTGCTGTAATTGCAAGTTGCAAGGAAAATCAGGTTTGAAATCCTCCGTGCAACTTATAATTGCTTCCTCTTTGATTCTTTTGATTATTTTGGCTGGTAATTTTCTTGTTTTCTTCTTCTTCTTTTAGTTAACTTCAATTTGCCTGTGAAAAAATATGAAGTATATACCACTGGATTCTTTGATTCTACAGGGAGAAATGATAATATTTCCCATATAAACAAGTAAATACAATTGTGGTCCTTAGTCCCCATTTGGTGCAATATCTTGTTTGCCTTCATGTTAATCTTGATCCCTAGAATGCGGGGAAGCAAATAAGCCAACAAGTGGTTAATAAGTTAATTATGCAACTTGCTTGGTGATGTTGGGGAGCTCGAAAAGATCATTGTATATTTATTAGAATAAGGTCCCATATGCTGCTTTCTAGAAGTGAATGACTTTGAAGATATTTACCTCAGCAGTTGGTGGATAAGAGGTTTTTTATTTAATAACTTACCTACTTTTGTGTAGTTTGAAGCTGAGCCATTAATTAGCATTTCAGTTTAATCTAACCTTACATATATAATTTCGCTGGATTCACTTAAGTAATTTGTCGGGACGTGATCATCTCGTATAGTAGTGTGGTTCTTCTTTGAATTTCGATAGCACCATATGAAGTAACAGCAGAAAGGTAAACTGGCCCACTGTGACGTATACAAGCAATTAATTGTTGGTGGCAAGCTACTTATACATATATTGTTGACAAATAATTGAGTGGCTGCATAGATGGCTTTAAATTTCTTTGCAAGATTTTAAGTCATGTATCCAGCGCGAAGTTTGGATTAAGCATCATCTTGTTGATGTTGGGATAGTTAGAATAAAAGTTTAAACAATTGCTTGAGCAAATGAAGAATAAAAGTATTAGCACTTTACCTATTGATAATGGAGTTTAGGATCCCAATAAGGGACACAGGAAAGCAAACGTTACAGTTCCCTCCACTGACCGTAGCCGGTTCAATGGTGAAAGCTAGATTGAATTCTTTTTACTTTCCTTGAATTGTATTTGGTGGTACAGAATCTCTACTTCGAGCTCTAATCTGGTTGGCCTCAGAAAGATGATCTGATTTACCCTTAGCCAACTTTAAAATATTAGAATTGTTGCAGACTAGATGATGAATATGTGAATCTTGAAGTTGCTTTATGCTACTAAGCTCCGTGTATCTGCCAACTTGCTTTTCTTTTTTTTTTCTAAATTCTGATTATCTAGCTTATGACTCAGCACACAAGTTATGTCAAATGATTTTGGCAAGTTATTTCATCACTTCCTACATTTGTGAAAGTTGTCCGAACACCTGCTGTTATAACGCCTTCCTTGGATCTGTGTACATGGAAATGAAGCCAGAGAAGAAAACTTGTAATAGAAACTACTAATCAATGCTCTGATACTGGATCATCAGGAAAGGTAGTATAATTGTTCTTGCTTTAGTTCCCCATACTTTCTTATCTATGGATCAACAAAAATTCTCCTATTATTTCTGATCAGTGGTATCGTCTTGCTTCTTGTCAGGTACATCACACCTTTTGACTCTAAAACGTCTTTTAGGTCTCTCCACACAGTGTACAAGTGACATGTGAAATGTAAACGGTGTATCTGAGGCATAATAGTTGCCAATTATATCGCGAATTGCTGCAATGATCATAGGTCGGTTCTGTAACAATTTAGCCAACCAATTTTTAGTCTTTAACATTTTACGTGGACTGACTGAAACTTCAGATAATCGATATTGAAAAGTTGAGGAAAATTTTCGCCTTTCTTTGTGAACAATACGTCTTAGCTTTGCTTTACTGGTAACTGTAGTGCTGCTGAAAGTGAAAATTTGCTGGCAAATGGCATTGCTTATAATAATGTAATGATAACCCTCCATCATACTGTCGATAGAATTAGTTGTTGTTCATAAATAATAACTTCATTTGTTGCATTTGATCTTTAAGGTATTTCTGTGTAATAATCAAAGAAATGAGTTTTTCTGTATGTTGTCAATCTGAACCTAAAGGAATATGTAATGAGTCTTTGAAGAAGATGGATATCTAAAACACAAACTCTAGTGCTGGAAAACTACAAAGCAAATCTTTAAGTTGAGGAATCAGATTCTAAAAACTTGATGGCGGGGTTTCACAACTCCATACCCACACCTATACCTACAAAACAATCTAAAATATGATTGCTTAAACGTAAAAAAAGAACTTGACAAATTATTACTTTGAAAAAGAATAATAATCTGAATTTGGTTGACTAAGCGTCTCAAGCATGAGGCGGATGAGAAAGTCCCTGCATCCAAACACTCTGACTCCGCAAAAGGCACTCGGGACGTGGACTTGCAACAAAAGCTATATTAATATTATACTAGGATGATGATGATGATGTTGATATTTGCATCTCCAAGAGCCCACAACTCCCCAATCACATTCACCCACGTCACCAGAATACAAGAATCTCCTCCGTCCACCGGCTCACTAGACCAATCAGGATGGGCGGGGCCGGGGGCCAACACCTTCCCGGTGGCTACTTGTTTCCACGCGCCTCCACTGAGCCCACGTTCGGCCTGTATTATTCCCTTTTTTTTAGCTCTTCGATATTTTAAAAAGTTTTCATGGAACTCCTGTTCCAGTCTCTCTTGTTTGTGCCTCCTCGGATCCTATTTCGGAGCCCCGGTTAGAGAACCGTCACCTTATTTTCTTTCTTCTTTTTTGCTTTCCTGTTGTTTGAAATCCCAGATTTTCTTGGAAAAGGACACAATTCTCATTCATTACAGCGATCTTTACTCAAAACGAGAATGTCGAAATCGCCATGGGGAAACATCGGCGCATGGGCGGCCGAAGCCGAGCGCGCCGAGGCCGAGGAGCGTGAAGCCAAAGCCGCCGCTGATGCCACCACTGCGCAACCACCAACTAGCTTCCCAAGCCTGAAGGAATCCGTGAGCACCGCGAAGCAGAAGAAGAAAACAAAGATGACCCTGCAGGAGTTCACGATGCAACAGTCCACCCATTCGGCCTCCACCCAGAGCCGTGGCCTGACCCCCGAAGAAATGCTCCGCCTCCCCACCGGCCCCAAAGAGCGCTCCCCGGATGAAATGCAGTACGGAAGGTTGGGCGGTGGGTTTTCTAATTATGGGTCACGAGCGGGATCTGTAGGCTCTAGTACGGGTGGGGGGCGGGAGTATGAGGGTCGGAGATCTTATGGGTTCGAGGATGATAACCGGAGGGGGCAACCAATGCAATCTAAGGTTTCGGATTCCTATCAACCGTCGCGAGCTGATGAGGTTGATAATTGGGGTACCATGAAGAAAGCCCCAACGGAATACAGTTCTGGTCAAGTCCGACCAGGCGGGAAGTACAGCTTACTCGGCGGAGGTGGGGGCCCGGGGGTTGCATCACGGGCCGATGAAGTTGACAATTGGGCTTCTGTTAAGAAGCCCATTTCACAAACACAACCACAAAATAGATCTTCGGGCTTCGGCTCGGGCTTCTCCAGGCCTGCGCCTGATCGTTGGGTCCGTAATGAACAGAGCTTCGGCTCGGGATTCTCCAGGCCTGAGCCAGATCGTTGGACTCGTAATGAACAGAGATTAGTTTCAGACTCTTCGAAGAATGAGGTTGAAGTAGCACCAAAAGTGGGTAAGCCGAATCCTTTTGGGGCAGCCAGGCCGAGGGAGGAGGTGCTGGCAGAGAAAGGGTTGGATTGGAAGAAGTTGGATTCGGAGATTGAAGTGAAGAAGCAGCAGCATACAGTTAGTGGTGGCAGTAGTACGCCCACCAGTTCGCAGTCAAGTAGGCAGGGAAGTCCTCGTTCGAGCAGGTCGGAGCCCCACACAGAAGGACCGGGTGAAGGGATAGTGAAGCAAAAACCAAAAGTAAATCCATTTGGGGATGCCAAGCCTAGAGAAGTTTTGCTTGAGGAGAAGGGCTTGGATTGGAAGAAGATTGATCTTGAGTTGGAGCATCGCCGAATCGAGAGGTAATCTTTAGTGGACAATGCATTTTGTTGCTCGCATTTCATCATCAGGAACGTGTCACTGTGATTTCCTGTATATGTCGATCAATTTAATTTAAGAAGTGCATGTAGTGCAGTTTTTGGGGATTGGGTACAAAGAGAACTGGATTCATTTAGTTGAGCCTGAGTGATTCTTGTTTCGTTCTTGGTTGACTGAATTAATGAGCATCTATATCTATGTTGTAATGCTCTTTTTCTTTGATGCTAAATTGTTTCTTCCATTTTGAGGATCTTTTTTTTGGAACTATCCCTGCTATGGACACAGAATTCAGCCTTAAGGCTTCATAAACTTATATCATCTGCTTGGATATACCCAACTTTCTGTCTGCTCTGCTTTTAACTTTTGCTGTTTTACATTCTTGGTTGTATACTTGATATGCGAAGGGGATGGACTGAGTTTGGGAAGTCTTATTAATCTATTCTTGTCTGCATTCTGTCGTAGTTCACTCTCTCTAATAGAGTATTAGGTTGATCAAATTGGTGGTATCTTTGTTGTTTCTCGTTATGATGAAAAAACAAAAAATGAAGAGTGGATACAAAGAATTTTATGTTTAGCTGAAGGGATGGCATTTTTCAGGCCAGAGACGGAGGAAGAAAAGAAAATGAAGGAAGAAATTGAACATTTGAAAAAGGAACTGCCACAAAAATCTGGTGAAGACAGAAGCAGCTTACATAATTTAATACTTAAAAGGGAGCAGGACTTGGAACTGCTGGTCCGTCAGATGGATGACAAAGTACGTTACAGCCAGAAGATCTTTGAGAGGCAGAGTGCTGGAGCTGTTAGGGGTCCTGGATTTAGTGATAGACCTCCTTCCCAATCGGGATCATATGAGGATCCCAGAGCTGGCTTTAATGATCGTCCTTCGGCACCTGGATCATATGATGAATCTATAGCTGGCTATCCAGAGAGACCTCCTTCTCGACCAGGTGCATATGAGGATTCTAGAGCCGGCTTTGCTGAAAGACCTCCTTCCCGACCTGGAATGTATGAAGATCCTCGGTCTGGCTTTTCTGAGAGGCCCCGTTCAAGGTCGGGAGCCTATGAAGAGACTAAATCTGTCTATCCCCGGAGATCCTCTTTCACACATGGAGCATATCAAGAGCCTAGAGCTGCAGACTTCAGTGATAGGCCTCGTTCGCGTGGCTCCGTGAATTCATGGACAAGACCGAGTGACGACAGAAGCTCATTCCAAGGTGGTGGGGGAAGAGGATTTTCAGGCAGCAGAGATACAGACAGGTACTAGTTTCCGAGATATTTCTGCGTTTCAGATTTTCTCCTGCATTTGCAATTAAATTTGCAAACTTGGACAATTAAGGTCTCATCTTAAACCTTGTGAATGTTCCACAAATGATGTGAGATGTTTCTTGAAAGTTGATGTTGATTAAGTCTGGGAGATATTTGTTTATAGTGATCTTTAGCCTTTTGTTCTTATTTACTAGCTTTTTTGTAATTTGTTGGATAAAAAGTTAAAAATCGTTCAAACTGTGGCTTCAAATTTTCCCGCATGTTGGGAGCTTCTTTGGTTGAAAACATACCCTCACTTACATAACAAATATTTATTAGTTGCATACTATTAGCATGCCTGGGAACCTGTGGGGTATGTTGTTGCTGATCATGCCTATCATAGTTGCTATACAAGAGATATGCTTTATGATCTTACTTTTTATTTAAATTTATAACATGTGATTGATGCCTTTTATCATGTCATTTGCCAGGTCAGGGTCAAGGTGGTGAAATCCTGACTGGTTTCTTTGAGTTCTCCTCTGCTCGCCTTCTGACTAGTTAGAATGAATAATACTTTGGCGCCTCTATTCATCTTCGCATATTTTGCTGTGAGGAATGGTTTAGAATTATTGGATGCTGGCATATAACATTCTTGCATTAATCGTCGCATCTTGACGATGTGTAAAATTCACCTTTTTGCCTTCCTCGTTTCAGTAGTTCGATCTAGTTTTCATATTCTTGTAAGGGACTTTGTAATGCACATGCCTCCCTGGTCTTCTCTATTTTATCTTGTGCATTCTTTTATTATTGCGCTGTGTTCTATATTACTTGTTTCTCAATTTCTAATCTCTTTTTGGATAATTCTTTCTCACAAGGCTCTGCTTCATCTTACAGTATATATATGTATGCTTGTTTCTCTCCGACCACTCAGGTTAATATATCCAGTGTCCTATAACTATGTGGTAAAGAATTCGAATATATTGATGTCTACTTGTCCAGTTCCTACTCGTGGAATATTTGGATAGCTTTTCCGGATCAGTTCACGAATTTCACTATCTTGTTAATTGATGTTTTTTACTTATAGCAGGTAACGTAAGATGAAACCAATGACTTTCCTGATATTGTCTTTGCATAAGAAGCTTTTTTTGAGAGAGGGTATGCAATGGAGCCCTTTTACATGTTTCCCCTTCCTCTTATTTGTTTTTATATGGCATTATTATACACATGCTATGTTGGTGAATTAGGTGATTCTGATGATATTCGTTCAAATTCGGTATGTAGTATGCCGTAAACTTAGAAAGGCCTAACTTGATGCTTGTAAAGTGCAAATAACTACTGGTGGATGGGTGATTCATTTCTTGTGAAAAAGGGTCTATTCTGTCCTGGATGGGCTGCTATCAGATTCTGGGGGGTGATCCCCACCACTCACATCATAATCCTATGGTATTGGATGAGTCCAAGAATTTCACGTGAAAGTTGGTTCTTAGTCATCACAAGATGATGGCTTGATTTTATACCAAGGCGGATCTCACCGAACATGTGCCACATTATGAAACATATGAGCACGCATAAATCAGATCATTGTCTTTCGGCTACATTATTAAGGATTGACGCAACCACACAAACTTTGCCAATTATCTTTGAGGTGCTATCTCAATAGAATTATTTCGATGAATCAAAAGCAACGTTTTACAGAAATTCTCCCAACAGGGAATACTGGACCATGATAAAAGCTAACATGTGAATTCTGGCCATTGCCCACCACAAGACTTTCACAATGGAATGTTATTGCCATATTGACCTTTGCTCTCCAGCAACCCATATGCTGGAGACCGTTGGATTTTCTTGCTATATTCAACTGCAGGGACTCAAATTCCGGGACTGGCAGTTACCGGCCTGGTGCCAATGTTAGTTATTGGTAGAGAAATAAACCACTTCTTTTGCTTAGAGATTTATGCTTTGAGATGTATCATGACTGAAAAATGACTCATCTTTTTTTATCTCATTCATTGTTTTCTTTCATAGTTCCTCTTCTCTTCTTTGCAAAAGGGTGATGCTCTGCTTTTTGACAGGATTGCACTAAATTTGTTACTAATCCTTGTTTAAGCTGCTTCGTGTACCTGTACCATGAAAGTCTTAGCAGTCAGTTCCTAGACAGTGTATCATATGAAGCTCGTAAACTTTCACAAAGATATAGTACAATGGTGTTATTACAGATAAGAGAGAACCTTAGTATTGGACAAGTCTCTAGCCTAATTAACCAGTACATGTTGCTCTAGTGTTAATTAAACAATTCAGCTTGAGCCATCCCAAAATGTTATATTTCTATTCTCGAGGTGGACTTGTCTCTCCACAGAAACATTTTTAGATCTGTCTTTTCTTGCGTCTGCAGTCTAGATAAGTGTTTGTTTCCTACATTGACTCAAAAGAAAGCTTCACTGCCTCAAATTCATGGAGTTTAAGCATTTTACACTGCAAGCCCTTCTATTGCTGGAGATACTTATGCTAAACCCAATATCTTGCTTCGACAACTGCAATTTTCCAGCCATTTTCAACTTCGGGGACTCAAATTCAGACACTGGTGGGCTGTCGGCGGCATTTGGCCAAGCTCCTCCTCCCAATGGAGAAACATTCTTTGATGCCCCTGCTGGCCGTTTCTGCGATGGCCGTCTCCTGATCGATCTCATAGGTACATTTTTGCTCTTGCGTAGCCATTGATTTTCTTGACTAAAGATTGCTAAATCTGTTCCTGGGAACTCATTGGTTAATTTTCTTTTGTCAGCTGAAAGATTGGGATTGCCTCATCTTAGTGCTTTTCTTGACTCAATTGGTTCGAACTTCAGCCATGGAGCTAATTTTGCTACTGCTGATATCAACAATCAGGCCTCAAAATACAACCATTTCCCAGAGTGGGTATAGCCCAATTTCCCTCGACGTTCAACATGTGCAATACTCTGATTTTCTCAGGAGATCACAAATTATTCGTAAACAAGGTATCTATAAGTGTGTTCTTTTTCTTTTTTTTTTGTGTGTGTGTCTCTGTCCAGAACTTGAAGCTCAGATTGTTTATTTTCTTCTGATATGAGATTATTAATGAATTTTCATTAAAGGGTCCTTTCAGAACTTGTTGCCGAAGGAAGGTTATTTCTCTCGGGCATTATACACGTTTGACATAGGCCAGAATGATCTGACTGCTGGTTATAAACTCGACTTGTCAACTGAGCAAGTCAAGGCATATGTGCCTGATGTGTTGGATCAATTTTCCAGAGTAATTAAGGTAAGAAACGAGATTATAAACACAATTAATCATGTCAGACTTAATATTACAGTTGAAGGATGTTTAAGGTTTCTTAGAAGTTAATACTGATGGAGAACAGCTACTGTACGCTCAAGGAGGAAGATCATTTTGGGTACACAACACAGGACCAGTGGGTTGTTTGCCATATGTTATGGACAGATTTTCAGTTACTGCAGCACAGATTGATAAATATGGTTGTTCAAGTCCATACAACCAGGTTGCACAAAATTTCAATCTTAGACTAAAGGAAGCAGTCTTCCAACTCAGGAAACAGCTGCCTCAGGCTGCAATCACTTACGTAGATGTTTACTCAGTGAAATATTCCCTCATCAGCCAAGCAAAGAAACTAGGCAAGATTTCATTTTCTTCCTTGAATCTGTTCCTGCCGAGAAATCATGTGAGATTTTGTGTTATATTAGCCCACTTTTGTAATGAAATGACAGGCTTTGAGAATCCATTTCTAGTTTGCTGCGGTCATGGAGGCAAATACAACTACAACAGGTTTGTCAAATGTGGGAGCAAGAGGGTTGTCAATGGGACGGAGATTGTGCTTGCCAAGTCTTGCAAGGATCCATCAGTTAGGATCAGTTGGGATGGAACTCACTTTACTGAAGCAGCCAATAGGTGGATCTTTGATCAAATCGTTGATGGCTCTTTTTCAGATCCTCCTGTTTCACTTAAGTTTGCCTGTAACAGGATGAACAGCTGAAAGTGTCTTCTAGACCTATTTCAACATTCAAGTGATCTTGTCAAGGAACTGATCACCTTTCCTCAAGATTTTGCCTTCTGTCCTGTTCCGATCTTAAATTTTGTGGCTCTCAATTAATAACAAGAGATTTTAAAAAAATTTCCAATTATGAGCTGCTTCGTACTGTTCTAGTTCACTGCGACCGAATAGTGTAAATTTATGACAAGCTTGGAAACTTTAAACCTATAGAATGCAAATTAACAGACTACAGATAATATACATTTGAATCTCAATGTTGAATAAGAAACAAGCTTAAGAGACCGAAATATAAGCAGATTGTGGAGTGCTGCTTCTACATATATCAGTTGTGAAGCTTTCTGGTGGTTAGCTTACAGTGTTTCGGGTCAGCAACTTAATGTTAACTAGATTTGACTTGTAAAATGATTTAAATCGATTATCATCACTGTAATATCATCCAAGCTACCTCTAGTCACAGCAAGGCTAACAAGCTCCTTGCAAGCAGCCAGAAGCCCATCATAAGCCGGTTTCTCAATCAAGATTTCATTCTCGTTGCTTGGGAAATGAGTCTTTACCTTCATTTGTTGCACAAGTGAAATTCTTCGAGACTTAGATGGAGGACTTCCATTTTCACAACAGTGTTCGTCTTCACTTCTTTTCTGTTGAGCGGTGGACATTTTATGGCCTATTTGGTGAAATATCTTCTTTGACTTAACCACCGAAGCTCTTGGTGATTTGGACAAAGGACTGGCAATTGTGCAAGAATTCTGTGGAGAAGATTTCCTGAATTGTTTCTTGGTGCCTGAACATGACTGCATCACAATGTCGACTGCTTCTTGGTTGCTAACCTATCATTATGAAATATGAAGTCACGTCCTATTCCAGAGAGAAGTGGCAAAGAAAGCAGTATAACATGATCCACATAGAAAGAGAAAACTACAGTGGAGCTTGAGCAGCAAAAATTAGCTGCTGATGAGTTTCATTTCAGTTAAAACATACTGACTAAAATGTTCAATTTGACAATTTCTCACCTCTTCCCAGAGTCCATCAGACGCCAAGACAAGATACTGCATGTCTGGAGTCAAATATATAACCTTTGTATCAGGTTCTGCCATAACCCAATCTTTCAGATGAGCATCTCCAATGCTTCGTGAAACTGCAAGAGTTCCATGAATTCTCCAAGTTCCACGGTGAATCTCAACATATCCACCCTGTTTGTCAAAGTAGCTAACATCAATTTCTTCTATACTTAATTCTGCATATACAAAAGCACTCAATTCTGAAGTATAAATACTTTATCCTCAATCCTTCTTCGCTCATCCTCTCGCGTTGGCCTATGATCGATCGTCAGAGCTTCTGCCATTCCACCCCTACACAGAACTGCTCTGCAATCCCCCAAGTTTGAAACTACCATCTCCTTTCCTTCAATCAAAGCGGTGACACAACAAGCGCCGCTACCCAATCCCTGAAAATTTCCACTTATTGGTGAAACTTGTTAATACAAGCAAAGAATGTGAGTAAGCAAACTGTATATGTTATACCTGTTTCAAGAACTCCTCATCTGTTTTTAAATACCCTGCCTTAACAGCCTCTTCTTTTGCTTTGTTTCCAGAAGAGCTATCCAACATTTCGAAAATCTTGAGATGCAAATTCTCTGCCACGAACTCTGCAGCCTTGCTTCCCCCATGCCCATCATATACCCCAAAGAATCCCTACATTTCACAAGTTCAAATTCAAAATACCATCAGTTTCAATATACAAATAAAAATACAAGTCCAACTATCAAGAGAAAGTCCTCATACACGAACTGCAAGTTCCCATACATAAACAAGAATCCCTTTTGCCACCTTAAATTCAAACGAATGTTAACTCCCATGTCCCAGCAATCTTCTTACTACATCCCCCAAAAAAAGAAACGAAACAAAATGTACACTAAGTAAACCATTCAAATCAACACGAGTACAAACAAGATCCAATTTTGTCACTACCTTATTACCATTTGAAGAAGCAAAAATCTTGTGGGCGTCTTCCATGAACTTTTTCTTGCCCTTTAAGGCAAAAACACCCACCCCAGTATCATTAAAGCACACAGAACCATCAGCTTGCCCTTGAGCAGCGCATCCCTTTAAAATATCAGTAGAAATTTCACGCAGAACATTTGGGATTTCAATCTTGGGGGGCCTCTTTCTCTTCAATGAACAAGAAACCAAACCATTTTCAATCTTCCCTACAACGTTCTTTCCTATATCAGATAGAGAGAAAGCTAAAGAAGAAGAAGAAGTAGCTGTGTTAGTGGGCATTTCATTCATTTCTTGGCATCTTGAGTTTGAAACGCTTGCAATTAGGATTGGTTCATCATTTCCCATGGTACTTACAAATCAAAGAAACGGCGGCTGAAAGAGATGAACATAAAATGTGTACGTTTGAGTTCAGAGGGTGACTATAACGGCTACAGATTTAGGTTGGGTCAAAGTACAAATTCATGGTAGTTAAGGTTGCTTTGATGGGGTCAAAGGATATTGGTTGGAAACTTTGAATATTTGTTTCCGAGCCGTTAGGGATTAGAGCAAGATGAGATATAAGGAGTCAAAGATTTTGAATAGTTACTTAAGTTTTTGGTTACTTTGAGGGCCTGCAGTCTGCAGCATCTATATCTGGAAGGGGATATTGGTTTTTTAAATATTTGTTTCCGAGCCGTTAGGGATTAGAGCAAGATGAGATATAAGGAGTCAAAGATTTTGAATAGTTACTTAAGTTTTTGGTTACTTTGAGGGCCTGCAGTCTGCAGCATCTATATCTGGAAGGAAAGACGATCTCCAAATATTTGACAAAGCTAATGGTTCTAAGTTCACAAATTTTTATTTTGATCTAGTTTGGTTCGATTGAAATTAATTATACGATAATTATAATATATTTTCTATAATAAAGATATATAATTTATAAAAATAATCAATTATATAACAAATATTTTATTATCGTAATTTTAATTCGACTATACCTAATTTGGATAAAAAAATTCAAAATAAATGTTAGTCAAAAGCATGCCCATGAATACTTTTTCTAGTATTCTTCAAAAAACAATAGTAGTTGAAGATGAAAAATGATAAACACTGCCCACTAGAACAAGATTTATTGAGTACAAAATCTCATTACCATGAAACTGATTTAAGCAATTTTGTAATGCTTTGGGCATTGAACATTCAACATTTATTATGTTGTTTCTTGATTCAGCATTTGTCATTTAACTAGTACAGCGCATGGGCTATATATGATGGTTACATACATGTAAGTACTGATAACGTTCATGGTATATATAGATTTTATCAAATATAGATCGTGTCAAACGAACCAGAAATCGCATTTAGTTTGTTGTTTTTCAAGGACAGAGATAATCAACTCTTAACGCTAAATGCTATATATTGACTATTGTTAGTAATTCCGGAAACTAATAGTAATCGTTAATCCTTTCAGTTCCAATGTCCAAAGCAGATTAAGCTGAAACTCCTCCTCCCCCTTCTCCTTCCTCCCGTCAGCCGGCACCACCACCACCACCGCACTCTGCCGTATCTCATGCATTTCACTATCCCAAAATGCATGAAAATGTTCATCACCATCTCATCTACTTCTTCCTCCTTTTTTTCAGTTTTCGCTCCGTCAGATCAGAAATCCAAACCATTAAATTATCATCCGACGCTCGCCCCTTCATCCTCTTCGAAGATTTCGGATTCAGTAATCCGGGCTACATTTCCGTCACCATTTCATCAATTTCCATCGCCACCACCAAATCCATCTTCGTCCCTACAAAACTTTCCCTCATGGGTGTCTTTTACGCCCCGACTCCGGCCCGTCAGGCGATCAAAGTAGCTTTCTTGAAGGATATCTGCATCATAGGAAAACCATTCATTTTCCCGATCTTCACTTTCGATGAAAAAACCATTTTGTCACAATCACATTTCAACAAAACTGTCCTCGTTACCATCCCCGATTTGTACTACATTTTCTTCGTAAATTGTGCCAAGAATTCCTCAGTTTCCTTGACTGTCGATCTCGAAACCTATAACATCAAGCCTAATGGTGATAGGGACTACATAGACGAACATTTCGCCTCTCTGCCCACAACCCTCTTCTTTTTTTCCCTCTTTTTCTTTGTTTTTCTTGTAACATGGTCATATGCTTGCAATACAAACAAGCATTACGTCCATAAGATTCACATAGTAATGGCCATTCTACTCTTCTTTAAATTCTTGGAACTCATCTGCTACGCAAACAGCCAGAACTCAATCAGGCGCTCAGGATTACCCCATGGTTGGAACATATTATGGCTCGCCATTAATTTCGCTAGAAACATGTTATTCATCGTCGTGATCATACTGATCGGGGCTGGATGGTCACTTTTTAGGCCAACCTTAAAAGAACCGCAGATATGCGCCATGTCGTTAACGATTTTTCTTCAAATTCTTGCCAGCACATGTTTCATTCTAATCCATGGGGTTGGACCCTCAGACAAGCACTACAGATACTGGATTCTTATGTATTACGCGATGGATTTTTTGTGCTGCGTTACAATGATGCTACCAGCTCGTAAGTCCATCGACGAGTTGGGCTTGAACTCGAGAATGGAAGGGAAGGAGGCAAAGAGATTGACACACAAGAAGGTGTATGAGAATTTTGTATTAGCACTTTATTTATATGTTGGTTTCACAAGATTGGCGGTGTTTGCACTGAGGACTACAACAAGCTTCAAATTCTGGTGTTCGAGTATTGCATTGGAGCTGTCAATTGAAGTGATCTTTTACATAGTGGTGTATCTGATGTTTTGGCCTAATGAGAGGTATGATTATGTTGTTATTGAGGATAAAGAAGACGAAAGCAGCTCTATGGCACCGCCTGGATCAGGTTCCAGGGTTTTGAATTAAATGATCAGTCATGTTCTTGTGATTATATATATATATATGCATGGTATGGTACGTATACTGATGGATGGATGTTGTATAATTTTTGTGTGCATGGTAGAAGTGGAGATTTAGCTTTGAAGATGAACATAGGCCTTGTGATGCGCTTATAAATTCATATGTATTTGCTAGAGTTGAGAGTCATTCTTAAGGTATACCGTCTTGTCTAATTTTTCTTCTTATTTCTACTTCTCAAGCCCACAATTAGCTTACTCATAACCATAAACTACACAGTTGTCTTTTAATCAGGATGTTCTTGGATTATATATATCAATTATATGTGGATTTGTAGATGTTGGAAATGATTTTAGCCACTTTAGTTGAAGCAACTTCTGCACATTCATCTAACACATTAACATATATAACAGTTGGTCAAATTGTTTATCACAATAGATAAAGAGGTATTGTGTCACATTTTGCTCCACCCCTCATAAATCCAATAATTATGATAAAGAAGCATGTCTAGAATTTTTTAACCCAAGTTAAGAAAGGTGAATGTCACTTTTAACTATCCATATATAATAAATAGACTGTAAACAACTCAGTTAATAATTGAAATATTCGACCCGATAAACATTTAGTATTTGCAAATTCCTTTCAATTAGGATTACAAAATCTTTAATTTAGGATTAAGAAAATAATTGGGGCAGACGTTGACGTATAATAACTTGTTACTAAGGCGTACGAAGTAATTTTGAAATTTTATAGGGGTTCAATCAACATTACAATATGATAAAGGGAGTCTTATGAAATTACTTAAAACTTTGGGGGTACCTTTCCGCGGAGGACCAAAGTACAAGCCCTTCAGGAAAAACCCTAACTATTTATCGTCTTCGCCAGATTATTTTCTTGATGAGGGGAGCGTCTGGGAATTTTACGGCGTTGAGATCGACGAAAGAAAGTGCTTGAAGCGGCGACTAATGGAAAGATGTGGAGATGCAAACAAAAACCTGAATGATAAATTTCAAGGGGTTTGATATTTTAGTAGCAATGATGGTTGAATTCGTAGTTTTCAATCTGAATTTCTGTTAGTCGGCTGCTCGCTCTTTCTTTCTTGTTCATCTCTCTCCGGACGCTACCCTCTGGACCCGATGATGATGATGTCTCTCTGAAGGTCGATGATTTTGTAGGGTTATTTTTAAACTGAGAATCATGTCTTTGAATTTGAATTTCTTGTTTTTTTGGTTAATTCATGATCTCTACATCCCAGAATTCATGGCTCCTTCTTCGAGAAGGGCCTCTAATATTTGTATTCTTTCTCTAATCATGGCTGAATCAGCTTGAATTACTTTTTGGTTTTATTTCATGTATTATTGAAATCTTAATATTTTCTTCTTTTGATTATTTTACTGATAATCTATATTCCAAGAATTTTTTTTTAAATTTTCATTAATTTTCTGGTTGGGTATTTTATTACTTAAAACTCTTTCTCTAGCATTTATGGTGGGCATTTCTTCTTCGAACATCTGTGTTGCAAGCGCTTTAGAGCGTTCCAAGTTGTATTCATCGCCGGATCTCATCTTGGATGAGTGTTGGTCTAGTTTTGTCTGATTTATTGAATGGAGATGGTCCACAAATACATACAAAATACAATAGCGACAGCTGAATTAGGTGTTATAGACATAGGTGTATTTGCAGAAAAATAAACAGAAATGGGGATGGGGATGGAGAAGGAGAGAAAATAGAGAGAAGATGGGGAGAAACCATAACTTAATTCATTTTCTCATAAATCCTCAAAAAGTTTCAGTGGTTCGATCGCCGCCCCACTTGTGCATTTTATTCCTTTGTTGGTTTCTAAATTCTCTGCCAATAGAAACCAAAACTTGTCTATTTTGCAACTGTGAAAAGAAATGCAAATGGGTAATAATCATCTTAATCTGTAGTTCCGTTTGATACCTTTTCCCGGACACCATTTGTACAGTGATAAATTTTAATATGGTCCGTAGGGGTGGCAATGGTTTCGTGTTTATGGGGTCAAAAACACAATTACGTATATTATTATTCTCCTCAGGTGATGCCATAAGGTGACAACTGATGGGCCTGGTAGAAGCTAGCCCACAACTGACCCAAGATTATGTTGGGCCAATTTTGTATATGCTTAGGCCGCACTATTTAAGATGGAGCCCAACCCGTGCGTGAACATACTCCTTTTCTTATTATTTATTTGACTTTTACTTATTTTCATATGAGGACAAACTAAGGTGTGTTTGCACGGATTTAGTAATTTATTATTGAAAATATTTTTTTTTATTTTATATTTAAATAGCTTAAAATTATGTTGATATTAAGCCAAATGCTGTAAATAGCTTCTTACCTTGTTCATGAAATTGTAAATATTAATTTTATTTTCAATTTTAATTGTTGCTTTCACTCACACTCAAATTTTTGCAGCTAGTTAATGTATAACTTTCTCTATAAATTAATATTTCTCTCTCTTTCTCTCTCTCTCTCTCTCTGTATATATATATATATACATGAAGATGATGAAGTAAGGGAAGACTGTTCCGGTACTTGATGCTACCACTCTTCAAACATTAAACAAAGTTTTTGTTCGTTTTTGGCTGTCTTACTCTATCTTTAATGTGTTTGCAGACTCGTTCAAGAGATGAAGGAATAAGCCCTTCTGTTCTTCACCTTATTATTAAGCAATTAATTAATTCAGAAAGAATATGTCTGTTTTGAGTAAAGAATTTTCCCTATTTTGGAAGTACAAAGAGATGATGTACATGTGAGGAGCTGTAGTAGTAGTACTGGCTACTGAGAATGAATCCATCTGACTTGAGAGAAGTTGGCAAAGATTTTGGTGATAAACGTACCAACATGTTATCTTCATCTTCCCTAATTTATTGGGTGAAAACTGTGGGAAGGGAAAAAGTTTGATTGACTCTAGCAATTGGCATTTCGCTGTCATGTTCTTCAATTATTTCTTTTCACATATATATATCATTAACAGGTTATGATATAAACCACGCTTGATAGAGTCGTGGTGCAGACTGCAGACTGCAGACTGCATGTATATATATATGGAATTACTTGAACAAGATGATCATATAGGTAAATAAAAGTAGAAGTTTCATTCAGTCAATGCTGCCGCAGCATGGTACAAAGACCATGAGACGGTCGGTGTAACCGATGTTTATTTAGGTAGAGGTTACAGCAGGCTTTCAAGCCAAACCTAGCACACTTACGAAGATATATAGATATTATTTGGGCGAAGTTTGGATACGATGATGTCTTCAGTCACAGATGGACTTGGCATTCCAGAGTGGTTTTGCCTCATAAGAGTATTGCTGCTGGTGATGATAAGCCCCATGTCCACCGCTGCCCGGGAACTTATTACGGTTGCCATAACCACCATGACCACCGCCGCTCAAGAACTTGTTATGGCTGTCATGACCACCGCCGCTCAAGAACTTATTAGGACTGTGGTGACCAGCATGGGCAGAATGGCCAGAGTAGTGTTCATATTTGGCAGCATTGGAGTTAGAATGGTGCTGACCAGCATGGGCAGAATGGCCAGAGTAGTGTTCATATTTGGCAGCATTGGAGTTAGCATGGTGCTGCTCTTTCTCGAACCTGGTCTCCGAGTACTGCAAATTGTAACCTTCACTCCCATGTCCGCCCTTGTGGTGGTTGTAGCCCGGCCTCAGGTGGGGGGGTTTCAGCTGCAGCTGGCTTGAGCCGTGACAGTCATCCTTCACCGAGTACTCTTCCTCCACCACTTCCGAGTAGTACTCTTCTTGGTAGCCACCACCTGGATACTTTTGCATTTTTCTTTTCTTGTTTTTTTTGGGTGTGTGTGTGTGTGTGTTTTGATCTTGTGGTGGTGTGATCGATGTTTTTGGAGTAATTGGGGGATTGCTATTTATAGTTTGATGTCAGGATTCTGATTTGATGATCGGGACGCATCTGATTCTCATCTCTTGCCCATTTGGAAACTGGAATTTGGTGCTTGTAAATGTTTGAGATGCGATTTGTGTGAAGACTTCAAATTCTCACACCTTTTCTTTTGTTTTTTTCTCTTTTAATAATCCCCACTTGTGGAGAATCCGACATGCTGGTCTCAAATTGGACCCTCGTGGTATCAAATCAACCGTTTCTTAATGAAAGATTTACAGACAGAATTTTAACTGTTTATATATAGTACGCTTTTCATTAAATTCGATGTTGTATTATATTAGTTTTTTAATCTGAAGCTTTAATTACAGGATTCTACTCAAAAAACCATTTTCAATTCTTATTATTTAAAATTAATAAGATGTTGTTTAATTGCTATTTTTTTGTGAAAATTTGAAATATACAATTCAAGAAAATCCATTTTATCACGTCTTTTTATATAAGAAATTAGTATAAAATATTATTTTTTTTCGTATGAAAACTATTACAAAAAGATTTTGCTATGAATATATATTTATTTAATCATGTCTTTCCATCCAGAGAAAAAAAAAAATGATTGTAGAACATACTAATTCGAATATATGTTTGTTCCTTACACAAATCTCAATACAAAACCAAAAATTCAATTGAGAATGTTGAATTTACATGCATGCATGACGTCTAATACGTTTCTCATGAAATCATAGGCATTAAAATTCCTATAGTCTTGATCGATATTACGTGTAGGATATATTTTAAAAGAATATTTGATTTAGACGATATACACATATATAAAAAGTGAAATACAGAATAATTAAGATATCATATGAGAATAGAGGGCATGAGATAGAGTGGTTGGTCTTTAGCCAGAAAGCATTTTGTGGTCCTACAAATTCATCACTTGGAGTTCTTTCATCCCTTCACTTCTCCTTTTTCTTCCCCCATTGCTACCTACATATCAAGGTATCATCAAACCCAAATGGTCTCCTCATTTATAGTTTTTGTTTGGGTGCTTCTATAAACCCTTTTTTTTCTTTTTTTTTAAGTTTTGATAGGTTAATAAACAATAAAGTCCCCCGCCTAGATATAAATGGTTTTAGCAAAAAAAGAAAAAAAGATAAATGAATTGGTGGTCGAGTCTATTCTTAGTTAGAACATACCAATTTTCATATGCCGTGTACATATTAATTGAAATAAAGATGCCCCAAGACTCAAAATAGAAAATTCTTTCCAATTTTTTCCAAATTTGAGTAGTTAACCCTGAATCAGGTAAAAAATATTTGATTTTATTTGAATCAAATTTGGCTACACCATTAACCAATATTAACTACGTGGGAAAAAAAAAAAAAAAAAGGGTCCACGACAGAGGAGGGTTTTAAATATCACATCTGCGAAATTCTCAATAATCCAGGGTCGTATGATGTTAATGAGCTGCACATCAGCGGTAATGAATGATTATCTTATTGAGGATATTCAGACATGCCAACCTTGAAAATAATCAACCATCTCAAATTATTAAGGGTATCAGATTCTTTCTCTGTTTATTTGACTTTTTTCACAGACTTCTTCCCTTTCCCAGTATGTGAAAGATTCCACACAAGAAGAGCAAGAGACCGCCTCTTCTGTTTGCCCCAATGGGCACAAGAACCATTACAGCTTCTGCTCAAACAAAGTCTTAATATCTTCTTTGTGATGATCTCAAAACAGCTCTACGACCATGCAAGAATTCTCAAGGATTCGATAAGTGTAATGCAAAGACAGTTCTGTTACTCTGTTCAAGAGAGGGGGAGGGCAGGAGGAAACTTTAATGATCCTCCTTGCCCATGATGTGGGCGGGTCCTGGAAGCTCCCATGTCAAATCCCCAACACTTAATCTGCCTACTACTAGAACTATGTGAGATGCAGAGGAGTTAAACATAAAGAACACAGTAGCTGAAGAAATGCCTATTGCACTACTTAATTTAATCACCAGCAAGAAAGTTATCAGTGTAAGAGCCAAATCATCAGCTGCATGATAGCAGCAAGAGACTTCCTAATGTAACATTAAGAAGAACCGCCATACAGAAATTTGTACATGATTCACAGAGAGCAAATGAATAAATTCGTACGCATCAAAAATTTCCTAAAATGAGAAACGGGCAAGAATCACATTGAACCTCGTACGGAGCATAATGCACAAGTCATATCACATAAGTAAGCAACCCTAGTAACAAAAAGTTCCTGCCACAAACAATTTCCCACTTAGTGCACTGATACTATCCATTCGCATGAAAATCAACTCTAAGAAAATTATATACAAAAGCTCACTCTAGAAATCCAAGATACATCCAATTTCTGTCCAAACTCTTGTAAAAAGAATGATATAAGTATGCTAGACATGTGCATGGTTATAAAAGCAACACACCACAGTCATCATTGGGCAACGGATACCATTCCCTGAGAGCCAAAGCGGACATCAGCCCACAGTAAGTGTATATGGACTCGATCCATTCCTTTCATCCACTCTCTCGTAAGCAATTGCCTGGTAGAAGAAATTTAAATTGATCGGCATTCTCCAAAAGATACGCGGGGAGATGAACTGCAGAGTATGAGTGTGGGATAGGCCCCATTTTTCCAATTATTTCCTTGAAAGTATACTCTTCGGGCAGCATGTCAAACAAATCAGCGCCTTTGCAGATCACTCTCTGGATTCTTTTAGGATTCAGAAAATGGGAAAATCTCACCCGATCAACGTGACTGTAAGCTTTCATCTTGAATATGAACTCGTTGATGCGTCGGAAGCAAAAGCTACAGTGCCACCCCGCATCGGCCAAAATTTCATCAGACTGCCGATAATGAGCATATCTTGTCTTGCCGGATTGATAAATGTGAACAGAAGCTCTCCAGCTATTATTATCAACCAGAAACTCAAACGAATAGAGATAGTTCCTCAAACGAAGATGGAGGATTGGAGGTATGTCATCACACCACCTCAAGAGGTTAATTGTGTGTCGACTCGGTATCTCATCAACATCAGACATTATTAACAAGTCATCATCCTGAATACCAGCTTGTTTGAGAAGATAGTCTAATGCAAGTCTCTGATACGCTTCCTCAACAAATGGGTTTTCTCCTCTCTTAAACCTTCCTGGGACTTGTCCATAAGTTAATCTAGGCTCCACGAATTTAAATTGATCCCGGAAATTAGAGAAGACGAAAGGCTTTGGCAGCCCAGTGAAAGTTGAATTTGATTCAAGTAGGACAAATTCTGTGACATAAGGATACAACTCCTTCCATCGTATCTTCAGGATGTCTACCTCATTGCTGAACAACACTGCATCATAAACTCGCCTAGGATACTCACGTATTCCCCAACCATGGAGTTTACAGAGATTTTCCATGGATACATTCTCGTGATAGTAGTGAGGTCTCTCATGGAAGGGCTTCGGTGGAGATTCCCATAAAGGCCGCAGAAAGTATGTAATCTTCTGTCCATGCACATATATAACAAACACACATGTCGGGACCAACACAAAGAGAAAGAGATATGCTTTTAAATCCAGCCCTCGCAGAATGCATTTTAATCTTGTCATGCTCAAAGGCCGTCCAGAGTCCTGCAGTTTAAGAACAACACACAATTTAAATACAAATTTTCATTGTAAAATAGATGTATACGTAATCTTTCTCAACTGCATTACGTAAAAACGTAGGAGCTTCCAGAAAAATAAAAATATCCAATTCTTCGTAAAAGATGTTATAAACACCGGCCAACACCTCGAGTGGCAAATAATTCCTTTAAGCCTAAGAATTACAACATTGAAAACTCTAACAACAATGTTGCAAAAGAATTAATTTACAGCACATATTTTCCATATCACCACTCTAATCAAATGCATTAGAAGCATTGAACAACAAAAGAAAAGAGACATACCCAAAAAGATAAGGATCTTGAATCGTATTCACAATAGATTTCTTTACAAAAAAATACCATAAAGGGGCAAATTTGATCTAATCCCGTAAATTGAAAATTGCGAGAAGTACCCTAATCAAAAGGAAATTCCAAATTTTCCCCCAAACAGGGCTTAGAAACAATAAAAGATATTCGAATTTGTTCTTTCAGTCATGATGAATAATTCATCCATAATTCTCCTTAAAAAGAAATAATTACCAAAAAAAACTCAAAAGCAACCCAGAATCCCAAATCCCCAGACAAAGGAAAATAAAAATTGAAGAATTAAAACAAAAAAAGAAAACCCAACCTCTTATTTCTACATACATTAATTCGAACAAAAAAAAAAAAAAGAGGAAACCTTTTTTTACCTCATCACAGGCATCGCCGCATATATCATCCGTCTTCTTAGAACAATAATGAGATCCCCCTTCCGCCATCATATACACCTTTTCCCAAAATCTTGATACGCTCGTCATATCTCCCTCGCCCCCGTCCCCTCTATTATCTGTATAAACAATACCCCGCACCACCTTACCTTTATTTGAAGATCAAAAAATGCAAGCCCAGAAGAAGAAATCAAATAGAAGCCAAATGGAGATCTCTCTCCACCATGAAATCCAGAGAGAGGTCCTCCTACGAATAAGAAAAAAAAAACACAAGAAGAAAGAAACAATACAAATAGCCCTAACCTTTGTTTCCTTACACTCCCTCAAAATTATTTATGTCGCAGAAACAATTATTTTTGGAAAATTACCAAAAATAAATATAAAAAAATTATAGAGACCAAAAAACCAGAAAGCTGTGTTGGAGTGGTAATGGTAATGGTAATGGTAATGGAAATGGGTGGCAGTTGTAAAGATTACAAATCAAGCCGTTTCTCTTCTATTCTCTTCTCTTCTACCCCACCCCACCCCACCTTCTTCTACGCCTCCCAACTTATAATGCTTTCAGTACCCCTGATGATTTGACTACACTGCCCATGGATTAATACCATTATTTGAAATTGAAGAATGGTAATTTGGTCCTTTTCCAATATCGATTTTGGGCTATTTGGGCCACGTCCATTGACCGCCTCAAGACCCCTCTACACTCCCATCTTCTGTTGGTTTTATTTTCATAGTATTACTAGTAGTCCCGACGTACAGTCCTATATCGCCTAAATTATGAATAGCTTGTTTTATGTTTAATATAATTATAAATATTTTTTATTATTTAAAAAGTTATTAATATTTTTAAAAGTTTTAACAATGAATTTAATAATTATTTTAATGTGTTAATTTTTATTAGATTTTTATTCGTATTTTATAGTGAATTGTCAAAAATACTCTCATAAACTATAAATAAGTCCAACTCCTCTATTTAAAGCAGTAGAGCCTTATCCTATTTCTTCATAAACTCAAAAATTGTCGGTTTGGATGGCTTTCTTAACTTACAGACAGTTTTACAGTCGTGTGTTTCAGCTGTTAGCTCATTTTCTCCTTAAGATGTCAGCTTCAAATTCCTTCTTCAAAATAACTATTGCCTCCACTCCAAATAAAATGCTTGATTAAAGGTAGAGTTTAACGACAACTACCTTTAAGAGCTCAAAAGCAGATAATTTTACTTATTATTAAAAAATAAATTTTTTTATGCATGGATGAAGTGAATATTTTTTTACAAATTTTCAAATTCCACCATGTTCAATTATTTTTATAATATTTTTTTTAAGTAAATAATTTTACTTATTATTAAAAAATAAATTTTTTTATGCATGGATGAAGTGAATATTTTTTTACAAATTTTCAAATTCCACCATGTTCAATTATTTTTATAATATTTTTTTTATAAAAATACAATAAGGGCAAAGTTGACAACTGTAAGCCTCCAGCGAATAATTATATAATTTTATCGAATATCAGGGGGTTATTTGTACTTGTAGGTGTATTCATAGTTATGTCAAATTAAAAAAAAAGAAATTGGTTGTAATTTAGCTTATAGTATAAATATCAATATCTTACTTTATAATATAATTATATATATGTTCTAATGATTGGTAGTCTTTAATATTTAATTCAATAGTTACTGTGATAGAAAAAAATAATAAAAAAAAATTAAAGGCTTTGAACAGTAGAATATTTATTGTATTTTGCGGTAAGAAAAGTAATAATTAATGGTATTATATTGTAAGGAAGGAAGTGAGGGCGGATGGCACATAAGAAATTTATTTTGTATTGGGAGGAGTTTTGAATTAGTCTGACTGACCTCCGCAGTGAAGATTGTAATTAATATTAGGAAAAACATGAAGAGATATAGTTTGAAGACTAATTAATAATTAAATGGAATAATATATTATTATTATTATTATTAGAAGTTATATAAGTATGATTAGAAAAGGGGAAATGGTGGTAAGGGGGCATGCAATTGCAACGTAATGGGTTTGAAGAGGACAAAGGAACCTAAAACAAATGGGCGCACATGCTACGTCTATATATATACGTACTAACCAAATATTATTATTATTAACAATAACTATATATTCGGTAGCAGTTTGCGTGGCATGTCTTAATCCTGACATGTGTGGAAAGGTTTTTTCCTTCTTGTAGCACCTATGACGTAACCCCACCCACCACTCTACTACTCAACCATAATTATTTCACATTAATGTCAAAATTGCTTATACCTAGTTATCATTCATTTTTAAAAATATGTATATGTAGTCTTGGCGATGCCATAATAGGGTTTTATTTTTATTATATTTGACCAATTCAAGGTGTTGATCCATCATAAGACAATTGGGTGCGTGGGGTTCTGAGGTTCCAACTTCCATCCCATGTCCTCAAAATGACAAAAGGCTCAAACTCGATTGTATTTCTAATGACTGAGTGAAGGAAGACTACTAAACTTAATCTGTGGTACGCCAAGTTCTGACCTCACCTTGCATTTGAATCAACTCTAACTATAATTTTGGGTGTTCAAAAATTTTAATTCAAATTGAGTTTAATCTGGTCAGAACTGGCTGTATTGTAAGATAATACATTAATTGTTTGTCATATAATTGATTTGTGGGTAAGAATTTTTTATTGTGTGCATACTCCAAACTTATTATTGAATTCTTATAATTTACCCTTTATTATATGATATTTGGGAGTTGAAAAGATGTTGTAATGGGACTGGTGTTAAAAGTTTTGAGGGTTGAATTTAATTATATTTGTCAGAATATGATGATATTGTAAGAAAAATTTAATCTTTTATTATATAAGTCAAATAGAAATATGTAATCGGTTTTTATGGAAGTACTTGAGTGAGTAGTATATATAGTCTATTCAACTTGTATATAATTATTCTAATGGATTAACCATATGAATCAAGTATTATATATAAATATATGGGTAATTAAATTAAAATATTATGTCCAAGGAAGTATTTGGATTGAGTGATGAAGAGCTTAATTATAATAATCCTGGGATCTGGGGTAGCATTCAACTGAACAGGGGTTTTCCTCTTCATTTCTTGTTTGGGTCAACTACTTCTCCGTTTCTTTGCTATGTTTTCTCACTTAATTATTGGCTAGGCGGGCACTTAGACAAAAGCAGTTTGCCGGACTTATCTGTGTCAGTGTCACAAAGTAAGTTGGTTGGTTGGTTGGTTGGTTGCTCAGTCAACTATTATAAGTTTCTCTTTGGATATTAATGCCAAACGCATCACTATCATATACCTCATTTGACCTTGTAATCTCAGACTAGATTAGGGATTTCAATTGAAATACTCACTTTTACCCCTAATTTACAAATCTGATTTGCTCTGCCAGACCTACTCATTTATAAACTCAATGCCTAAATTAAAACAATCGAGAAAATATATTTCGGATTAATCCCCCAAGGATTTCTTTGTTTATAAAATTAACACAAAACAATTCGTGTTGTTTTACCAAAATATAGGGGTATAGTGCAATTTACCCAGAAAATTTTCTATTTTTCCGTTGTTCCCCTAATTAGATGAACCAATTTTCAATTCGGTTCAATAATATTTCTTTTTTAGTTTTAAATCTTAATAGTTCAGATCAACAAATACGTTTGAATGAGACAATGAAACAACAAACTACTATATAAGTAGACATATACAGATATTCATTTCATAAGACTTGAACTCACAATATTTTTATTGTGAGGCTTCAAGTTTACCAACCAGGTAATGCTTCATGGGCTATCATCTTAATTAATTACTCAGTTATTATAGTTAAGTCTATAAATTATTCATATCAGCTTGGGGGACCGGCCTACAAGATAAAAGATTATTTAGGATCAACTAAAGGTCTTTCTAGGGTTATTCTTGATTGAACCATCACCGTTGATATTGTTACTAAACATATGTAAGTTTCATAATTTGGTAGCTTATGAAAACATGTGAGTTTGTCTTCGTTTTTGTTATTACGTGCAGACGATACTAATTTTATTTTATTTTATAAAATAAAGAGAATATTTTGTATAATTATTTATTTTTCATGGAAGTTTCAGAAACCGCCTTTCCTAGATGATGGGTCAAAAATTGTATACAATCTCCTAGCTACAAATCATGACAAATACAGACAATTAATTTAGAGAAACAAAAAGTGAAAAAAGGGTGATCAACTGTAAACAACTTGAGTATAGATATATAAATAATAATTTGGGTAGAGGTTAATCTGTTAGTTGGTAATAAGAAAAAGAGAAGAATTTGTAGTTTTGATTTGCTTTATCCTATGAGAAGAATTGTGAATATTGCATGTGGCTGAAAAGGCAATGTTGAGGGTAAACATTACTACATTATGGTTATGGACCATAACTGCGAAACATCACACGTGCTTACTTTCTCTTTAGTCCATCAACATTCAACGTCTTGCACCATTCTTTTTCGGTCCACCAAACATTTCTGCCCAAAAACATGTACCTGGTTTCACTAGCTAGAAGAGAGCAACAAAAGCACCCACCCCTTCATCCTACCTACAATATAAACCCTGTATTGTAAATAAACATGTTTTTTTTAATCACGAGGACAACGGGTCTCGAGTTTTTTTTTTTTTTTTTTCTTTTGGTCCTTTTTACTAAATAACAATAAATATTTAACGGTTCGCAGACTTGATGGGACCCAGAGGTGGATTCCGTCTGTTAAGTAAAGCGTAAAGAAAGCCCAACAAGACCAAATTGCTTAATGGGCTCCCAGAAGTCGTTTAATAAAGAACAGAAAATGGAGAATCAAAATTGGGGCTTTGAAGTGAAAATGGAGGCCATATTTGCTGTAAGAAGTGGACCAGAAACCTAATAGTGCAGTAGGATGAGAAGGACCAACTGGAACGCGATCACTATTGATGTAGTAATGGATGGGATGCGGTGGTGGGTTAACTTACGAAGCAAATAATAAAGGTCGCCACAACCGTCTCCATCCCCATCGCTACCTACCTACCTCTACATCTCTTACGCCCTTTCAACACTACTTAGCTATAGATGAAGCTGATTGCGTCACAAATCTCAGCCTTTATCTTTTAATCCAATCCAACTTCCATAATTGCTACCTTTTCCGCCTTGGGATTTAATCTTTTCTGCTTTTCTAAAGATGGCAATTTCTCCTCAAAGTTTACCTCACTTCAAATTTGTTCAAATACAATATATTTATCGTATAATCATTATATAATTTAATAATAATAGCAATTAATTACATAAGTGTACTATATTTATTATATAATTGGTTCGATTTCATTAGAATTTAATTTTAATAATTTTTCCCCTCTTTTTTTTAGTAAATTAAATTGACCAATCAAATTAGAAATTTCAAGGGGAAAACTACATAGTATAATATGATTCATGTTTGTCGTGTTCTTGTCAAAATATAATTATTATTTATTGTCCACACCAATGAATTGAAAGATGGGCAATTTAATTTTCAACCATGTATAGATATATAGTATTACATATTAGTAGTTAGCCTCATAATTATTGATTAAGCACAACGTTAAATGCTCCACCAATGCGATTCTAACAACAGTTTTACATGTCCTAAGAATGTTGGATCTGACCTTCAAAATTTCAAATACCTGTCCTGTCTAACTCATTAGAGCTGAACATGTAGGTGGGAATTGTGAATGATTTGGGGGACACAAAAACGACAAGAGCCCCCATTTTCTCCAACTCTTTAATTACACCATACCACGGATTCAAGTGATTTTTTGCTCACGACACAAGAGGAAAAACGCACTAAGTTGTTAGGAAATAGGTTTATCCAACATTTTGACGTTGTATCAATCACGTCTATATACATATGATTGATTCACGAATCCACTGGCTTCCACTTCCAAATTTAATTATGTGTCATCCGCAGTAGGTTTTTTTCTTTTTCTTTTTGTGACTTAAATTTATTGGGCTCAAAACTAATTTCTGATCGCAGTTTTTAATTATTGTTGAACGGAGAAAATAATTCTATATGTATAATAGGATTCAAACATGAAATTTTTCACTAGCTAAATCGATATCTTGCACATATGAATGCAATGGAACCTTACACCATGGCGTTAATCTCTTGAATTTTTGGAGTAGGTTTCCACTTAGTAAATGAAATTACTCTATATTAGTTTTTGAACCATTAATTTGTCGAGATGACGGATCTAAATTTGATCAGAGGTATAGATATTTATTTTATTTTATATGAATTTATGATGATAGTTTATTATTTTATTTTTTTGTCATTAAAAATACAAAAATAAAATGATATATTATTTTCATTTAAAAAATTAAGAAATAATAGGAGGTTTGCAATTAGTAAATTTGAATGAGGTGAAAGGAGGGTTGAATTTGATGAAGAGTGGGTTAGTTATTCCTAATCAAGAAGCATGCATGTCTGAGTGTGTCTTTATCATGATTCAAAATCGCTGTTTTCACGCCTTTACACCAGAATCAACCCTACTCTCTTTTCTTAAATTTATCAACCCTTTCTTATCTTATTTTTGTGCTTTTTTTATTCCATTAATTAAAACGATGCCATATATAATTCGAGTTGCATTATTTCCCTTAATTACTATATTATTTTGCAGCTCCTCATCTTTTTTTTTTAATTTGTGATGTGTGTTGGAGGAGATATGATGGATGAAGAGCGCCAACGCTTTTTCAAAGTAGAAATGTTGATTATGGTGGAGCTTTATTATTTTTATAACAATTAATTAGAGAAAAAAGAATACGAGGATGAAAAGTAAATTACATTTTGAATAGTAGTTGTCTCCATCGTATTATTAACTTCATAACTTTTTTTTCTTTAATTTTATTTTAACAAATGCTCAAGTTCGAACACAAAATAATCTATAAAAAATTTCGAGTTCAAACTGTTAGACAGTTCCTCAGAAGACATTATTAATTTCATAACTTATGTCATTATCTTTGAAAGCAACATATAAAATTAGAATTAGGAAGAAGTTGATATATATATATATATATACACACACATTAGGTGTGTGATCAATCATAGTCTTCCCCAACTTTATGTCCAAATTTCAACTTCGACCCTACTGGAACTCCAGGAGACAAGTTAGTTCACACCCTCACCATCACATACATACTGATCACAGCCCACCACCATGCAATTGTTTTTGCCCTATATATTAATTTACATTAATTACAATAATACATATTTCCATACAAATTAAATTACTACTTAATTCTAACTTGCTTTTTCTTTTTTAGATATATATATAAAATTAACAAATTAAAGTGGTTGTAATTAATTAACCCAAAAATTGAGCAAAAGAGAAAAAAAGGGACTTCTCTTAATTAAAGAATAAGAAGATATAGTAAATATTGGGGCCCTTATGTCGATTGGTAACCCGGTTGGGTGGCACTGATTAAGACCGCTTACTAGTTACTACTACTCCTGACTTTGAATATGCAATCCACCACGACGCCCACCACATCAATTCTATTCCTTCCCCCACTTAATTGCCCTTCCTTCCAACACCAATTTTGCTGAAACGCCACACCGCGCATGCCCATCTAACAGGTGATTGAGCCAAGACATGGCTCAACCAGGGTCCTGTGGTACACACTGATTGACCCTATACATGCTTCAACCATGGTCCATGGCAGACATTGATTGAGCCAATACATGGTTGAACCATGGTCCCTGGTGGACATTGATTGAGCCAACACATGGTTCTTGGTAGACATGGATTGAGCCAACACATGCTCTAATTCTTGGAGCCATATGAGCACTTAGTAGACATTGATTCACCCTCTACACAATTATGTCTTACTCTTCTCCCCACAATTATTTAGTGTAGGATGAAATTACTCCATGTTGTTTTGGAAAATACTGGTCCTTTCATGATATTCAGGTCATAATCTTTAATGATTATTATTATTATTATTATTGTCGTCATTTCTTGATTACGTATCCAACTTTTCTAGTATTTTCCATATGAATGCAATTCAATCATCATGTTAGTTCTTCTAATAGGATATATATATATATATATATATTAGCTTTACGCAACTTAAAGCCATCATGCATGGGACAAATGTATATAATTTCACTGTGCGATCTCCTGGATTATTCTTATTCTTTCAGAAAATCGAGCGCACAAAAGAAAGGCATACTGTCAATATATTCAAAAGCTGTATTGTTGTAATTTTGACTGTCTGAAAGGGGAATCAATTGATTGATGAGGACAATTCTTCCTAACTCTTTTCTTTTCCTCTCTTTCCTTTTAGTTTTACATTAGTGAACAGAAGCGCAGTGGGATTAGTTGGTAAAACGAGAGATTAAAGCAGATAATGCACTTGATTAAAAGAGAAGTAAATATTAGTTAACTTGAGATGTTGTTGTCATGCCCTTACAACTCCTAGGTTTGTTGATCAATTAAAAGGGAGCCGGACCCCATATATAAATTATTGCAGCCTCCCAGAATTTCCACTCCATTGATTTTTGATATATATCAACCACTTGGACCAAGAGAAAAATTATAAACATATATATCTGTACACAACCTTTACCAAAAGAATCCAAAGCAGAAAAATGCTACACACACACAACCAACTGTTCTAATCTTCATAATTTCAAGAACTTAACAACAATAATAATAATAAAAAAAAAGAGTTTGTTTTCTTATCTTTTTTTTCTTTGTTTCACATGATCAGCATTAAATTTGCATGGCCCCCCATGCATTAATGCATGAAAAAGTCATATTCCTGAATTTTTTTGAACGAAAAAATTAAAAGGGGCGATTTTAAGTGAACCAATTTATATATCTAGAAGCTGAGGCCAATATTCAACAACAGTTATAAGCTCTTGAAGTCATCATTGATGGTGATGCTGATGCACACATCCTATTACGTCTCTCAATCTTTTTCCTCATTGCTTTGATTATTATATTTGTTTCTTTAATTTAATTACGTACCAATATTATTTTATATCCCATGCATAAGTTCATTCTTTTTTGCTTAACTTTTCCAATTTAAATAATTTCTTTCCAGGGAAAGTTAATAAAAACCCACCCTCAAAAATAATGCATGTAGAGCGGCGTACTATGTTGGTTTTAAAGCAGTGATTCACTAAAATAATCAGGAGTGGTGAAGAAAGAAGAATGGTTGCTGCTAGCTAGCTAGTAAGTTTGCTGTGGAAATGATGAAGAAGAGGGCCACAGGTGGGCGCAGGCTAAGCACGTGGGCATCTCCTTTCTTTCATTGCCTGCACGCTGCCATGGTGGCTTAATCACCAAAAACATCAATCCCCAAGACAAAAAGAAAAAAAAAAAAAAAAAGACCCCCAAAAAAAAAAAAAAAAAAAAAAAAAAAAGAACAGCCACCAGGAAATGATTGGCAGTTACTTGTGATCAGTACGAGAAACAACCTTAATAATTTTCAGGTAGAAAGGTCTCATGTTTGTTTATTCTGTCTTTCCTGAATTCAGTAACATATTCATGTTGGGAATGTTTTTGGTCAGGAATGGTCTACAGTTCCCTTTTCTTCTTTTACATTAAGGGGTCATGTGTTTAATTTGTTACACAAAATTTGACTTGTGTTTTAATGTTTTGATGGGATTGGTTGTGTCCCTTAGATTCTTTGATTTTCTTTCCATGTCCATGTCAATTTGGGTAGAGAACTTGACTGAAATGACAAGGATTTATGGGGTGGTTGATTTTCTTCAAACTTTCTTTTATCAGTGATGTATAAATTTTCATTAATCTTCTGCTACCTAGTCATCACATTCACATGATAGCAATCTCATACCTTTTCGAATATCTCTTAGGTTCTTGATTTTTCCTTATCCTTCGATGAGAGTTCTGCTGTCTTTTTCTGCTACAACTTAGAAGGTTTCTTCAAAAGGTATATGGTAGATTGAATTTCTGTTTTCGTTTTCGGATTCGTCAAGATTAGAGGAAATCGAGCTGACGAGGAGTGTACTAGTGGTGGACAGGTTCCAACAGTGAAGAAGTTATCGTTTTCGTTGTCTGAATTTGAAATGGTGTTTCACTTCTGGTGAATTCCACAGTTCAGTACAACGGTTTCAGAAATGAAGTTTATGAAACTTGGATCTCGGCCCGATACTTTCTACACCACCGAGGCTGTCAGGTAATTCTTATTGTCTTCTCCGGTCTGTTTTCTTTGTCAAGAATAAGGATTAAGTGCTCTTTGGCCACTTTTAGTTATAGCTGCAAGAATTCTAACATAAGCTGCTGTTTTCATTTGTTATTTGATGAAAAAAAGAGATGAGGGATGTTAATTGTGTACTTGATTATTTTCAGGTCTGTGTCATCAGAGGTTTCAAGTGATCTTATCATTCAAGTGAAAGGAAGCAGATATTTACTCCACAAGGTAACTTTTTTTCATTCTCATTTTCACTGTACAGAATTGTTGCACAAGAAGGGAAATTAATGGATGAGTTTGGCTGTTCACAATCACAGTTTCCTCTGCTATCCAAGTGCCTGCGCCTTCAGAAGCTATGTTCAGAAACCTCTGAATCCTCCCAACCCCAGTTAGTCCAACTCCATGATTTCCCTGGTGGCGTTGAGGCGTTTGAACTCTGTGCTAAGTTCTGCTACGGCATCACAATTACTCTCAGCGCCTACAACATCGTATCAATCAGATGTGCAGCAGAATACCTCCAAATGACCGAAGAAGCCGAGAAGGGCAACTTAATCTACAAGCTAGAAGTCTTCTTCAATTCTTGTATCCTTCATGGATGGAGGGACGTAATTGTGACTTTACAGAGCACCAAAGCTTTCCCTTTATGGTCCGAGGATCTTGGGATCACCGGCAGGTGTATTGAAGCTCTTGCTTCAAAGGTGCTATCTCATCCCTCGAAGGTGAGCTTGTCACACAGTTACTCTAGAAGAGGGGGAGACGACGTGTCGTGCAACGGGTCAGAGAGCCACCGTCATAAGCCCACCACGAATAAAGGCTGGTGGGGAGAAGATTTAGCAGAATTGGGAATTGATCTTTATTGGAGGACAATGATAGCAATAAAATCTGGTGGAAAGGTACCGACAAATCTCATAGGTGATGCATTGCGAATTTACGCATCCCAGTGGCTGCCCAACATATCAAAGTACATTGAGAAGCAAGACGAATCTGACAGTGAACTTGGGGAGGTGACAACAAGGCATAGGCTGATGCTGGAGTCAATTGTTAGCTTATTACCAGCAGAGAGAGGTTCAGTTTCTTGCAGTTTTCTGCTGAAATTACTCAAGGCAGCTAATATACTAAAAGCTTCTTCGTCAACAAAGACGGAATTGGCAAGAAGAATTGGGCTTCAGTTGGAGGAAGCCACAGTGGGTGACTTGTTAGTGCCTTTTCTGTCATCCACAAATGGGATGATATATGATGTCGATGTTGTAATGACTATATTAGAGGAGTTCATGTTACAGGGGCAGAGCCCTCCTACAAGCCCTCCGAGAAACAAGGGGAAATTCGAAAGGCAAAGATCTCGGTCAGCGGAAAACATTGACTTGGAGTTTCAAGAGAGAAGGAGATCATCTTCTGCATCACATAGCTGCAAACTCAAGGTGGCAAAGCTTGTGGATGCATATCTGCAAGAGATAGCCAAGGACAAGAATTTGCCTTTGTCAAAGTTCATTGCCATTGCAGAAGCCATTCCAGAATTCTCCAGGCTAGACCACGACGATCTCTACAAGGCTATCGACATTTACCTAAAGGTAGACCACGGAGAACTGATCGAATTTTTAGTTCATTGTTCCACCTTCATAATTGCCTCAATTTCTCGTTACCATAACATTGAAAAGTTTAAAACACAGAAATAAAATAAGTATGCAGCTGGTATATATCATTTTAGGCAGTAGTCACATCATATCCAAAGAATACCAACTTTCTTGACCTTCATAAGTGGTCTCAAATGGCTTAGTTGGTGACTAATCAGGATGTACCAACTGTCTCCACTTTGGATTAGAAAACCAAATTCCTACCTTTCCATAGTCAAATTATGTAATGAAAATTGAGAAAGTAATTATTTTAATGATATTCCAAATGATTCTACAGCTTGTTGGTATTAGTGGCTGCCCGTTGAGAAGTAGAAGAATTCTTATAGAGCTTTCGTTTGATTGACCATGCAGGGACATCTGGAGCTCAATAAGAGTGAGCGCAAACGCCTATGCCGAATCCTAGACTGCAAAAAGCTGTCCGTCGAAGCCTGCATGCACGCTGCACAAAACGAGATGCTCCCACTAAGAGTAGTAGTTCAAGTTCTCTTCTTTGAGCAAGCTCGGGCTGCAATGGCCGGTGGCGGCCAAGCAGCTGAGTTGCCAAGCAACATTAAGGCTCTATTAGCAGGACATAAGACTCAATCAAAGGCTACAGCCTCTACCATCCCATCGCAAGACCAGTGGAGTCTTTCAGGCTTGAAGTCACCAAAGTCTAATCTTTCCACCCTGAAAATGAAGCTGGCTGAAGACGATGGCTTAGACGATAATTTCCAGGATGAAACTCAAAAATCCTCAACCAAAACCAAGTCCGTAAGCATGATTCCCAACAGACCTAAAAGAATGTTCAGCAAGCTCTGGCCTATCAATAGAAGTGCAAGTGAAAAGAACTGAGAAAGTCTTTTTGTTCAAAATTTCGGGTTGGGGTGGTTATTTGTATCAGGGTAAATAATACTCTGCCTTCATTTTATTTTATTTTTTTCTACTTTATCCTAATTCTTGTGGAACTACTTGTAATAATTAGGAAAAGAAAATCCCTTATGATATACTGGTGTAACCTATGCTAATGAAAATAAGGAAACAGATATATTGACACAGGAGAGAAATTCTATTAGGAACCTCTTTCTGTGGAGGTGCACTTGTAAAATTGAATTGCAATAGCCAATCCGCTGATTATGTTTATATCTATAATGAGCTCTACTTCCAAAGATACACCTTAAAGTTCTAAGTTTTGATATATACGAATGTTTTAAGTCGTTCTTGACAATCCATTCAATGAAACATTCTACCTTGACAATGAATTTTTCATCTTTTCCTTCTTAGATTATAGATTGATGTTAAGCAGCTTCAAACAGAAAGACAAGTCGTCATAAATGAAGATAAGGATGCGAAGGATTACTTCATCTCCAGGGTCCCTCATACTGTCAGAGAATAAAGCACTCATACTGGAAATGACCTAAAGTTCGTAGCAAGCTGAGATCAAAGTTCCTGTTAAGTTCTGACAGTCTAAGCTTATGATTGAGTTGATGATTTAATTGTCATATTGTCTTGATAGGATCTCTGCAGTATGAAAACTGCCTCCATCACATCCCATCATGGATGAAATGACTGTAGAGTCCGTTACCCCCCCCCCTCCCAACCCCACCACCATTTGTCTGATTACTTATGAATACCACAACATTTGAAATTTTAGCTTGTCAGTAGATCAGTTCTGGTTCCCTGTATATCTTTTTTAAACAGCAATCAGTTTAAATCTTAACTTAATCAATCAGGTTCTTTTAGTGAAGAAAATAAGAATTAGATATGCACATCTCAACAACTTTATGCATAATTCACAATAATTCTGTTCCTTCCCTGTTGTTCATTTATGATTGCTTAAGTGGGCCTGTTTATTTACCAGACATGACCACATAAAAAATGCTCTATTTTAATCAGACATGAATGGTGAATTTCTTCGTCATCTAGTGCTGTCTGGTGTAATATTTAATGATTAAACGGGTAAATCAATAATATATGTACAAGAACAAAAGTCCAAGACTGATTAGACCAAAAGTAAAGACACAGCATGCTTGTTTTCATTTCGTATCATGTCTGATCATCCATATGATGACTAATCCTGATTCAGGTTTTCACACAAAGTCACCGTGCAAATGCTGATATCATTCATTTCCTTATCCAGCACAAATTAGTCAACAACGGTCAAATAAGATTTGCTCCAAACTTAATAAGATAACTGAACTGAAACGGCTCCAGAAACATAAACTGATACATATATAGGACTCATTGTCATACATATAGGTAATCAGAAGACAACCGCCCAGGAATCTTTCTTTCTAGCCCATCTCATATGCAGAAGGAAACTCCAAATATGACTTAGGACATCTCATGAACTTATATAAGAGCCATAAACTGATCATTTACAACAGTAAACACCATGAACGTGATATGATATCTGATCCATTGCTGTATGTTGTTATTACTGAGCGTTCACCGCATTATTAGCAACTTTAGACTGCGAGTCATGAGAGTCGATGCTCTTTGTCCTCTGGAGGCTTGGGGTGCGATGGAGCCGACAACGGAACGAGCCAGGATGGGTCGTTGGAGAGCATAAGCAGTTGTGCTTAGTAATACTTCCTTGCCTAGCAAGCCCACCAGAAGATACAGGCGATATGACTTCTGCAGCCTCATGGGATGGAACTTCCACCTTCATGTCTTTGCTGATCACTGCTTCATTATCCATTGCCTTTCTCTTTCTATCCTGAAATCTTAAAAAAACTGACACTGAACAACAGAATTATACAATGGAGAAGTTACAAAAAGAAAAGAAAGAAAGGTAGGTTTCAAAGATCATTCAAACTGAAAAAGCAAGCTGAATGACTGATTCTGGATTGTACCTTTTGGGGAGTAGTGGCTATGCAAGAACCAGGAAATCACTTGCTTGGAGATTTTGGGTTTGGTTTAAATAAGAGGAGTGGGATAGAAAAGGGATATGTGAATTATTTGGATGAGATAAGAAAGGTGGTGGGAAGTAGGAAAGCACTAAGTTTATAATTCCATGAAATTGAAAAAAGTTTACGGAAATCGAAAGGGTATAGATTATACCACGTCAAAAACAGTAATTTCAATCAATAATAGAAAATTTGATTTAATTAAGTATGATGACAGGACAGGAGCCCAATTTCAATGCGTCACGAGTATGATGATCAAGTTCTCAACTTTTCATACTTTATCAAATGCTTCAACCACTCTACTAAATATACATATACATATATACATCCAAAGAGAAAAACAGGAATCCCATTTGGATCTTTTTGCTTTTTCTTATCTTTGTTGAATTAATCATGAGAATAACATGGCGAATGGAGCACTTTTGGAGGGGTCCCACTTCCCATCCCTGGAGAAGACATTCTTGTTGGAGCTCAATGTTGGAGCTTGTCACTTCCCCTCATCACTAGTGAAGTTGCTTGGCACCTTGATTTTGGTCATATTCATCACTTAATGCATGATGAGTGGATTTTTTAAGTTTCTTGCTTCCACAAAATCAGATATATTAATTTCAATTTGGGCTTTCTAGTCATTAAAGTTTGGGCTCAGGATCCATTAAGATGTTAAGATTTGTATATATATGAATAGCCCACTGAACTGGGCCTTTGCTCCATTTCTAGCAAATTAAAGGAAACAGAGTATCAACTTTTGCAGCCTGTTCTCGTAACGTGTTTTTCGGTTCCGTTTACTTTATATTATTAGATTGGACCAACTGCAATAACTAAAGATGTCCTCTCAAGAATGAGGCTATTCAAATTCTACTACCAATTCACTTCAAACTGTACATTTTATCTAAATATCGTTGTTAAATATATTCAATATTAAATAATTGAGCAGTATATACATATATATATATATGATTCGACCGAGATCGCGGGACGCGCTTGTTATCGTCCCTGTCACTCTGTCGATCCCTTTATATCCTGAAAACAGCAAATATATATATACGGACGTATTTCAAATTGTTCTCTCCCTTCCGCTTTTTTCTCGAGTATTGTTGCTGCAAGGCGTTTCATCTTCGCGTGTATTTCTTCCTCTAGCTGGCTGTTTCTTCCTCAACTCTTCTTCTTGAGTTCGTCTATTTGCTTTCCTAACTGGGCTATTTGCTTACTAACATTATCCACCTCAGCTCGAGATATGGCTGGTCCCCTGGGACGACTTAAAGCCCTGCTACTGGATCCCACATCAGAGGGCTGCGGGCCCCTCCTATTCGCCCCCGGTCTACTCATTCCTTCATTGTCTTGCACCTCGACTCTTTCCTGAAACAACCTTTTTCCCGCTATTTCCTTTTCTAAAGGAGTTGCCGTTCTTCTCTCATAGGCTACCAAGGCCTTCCTCCCTGCTTCTTCCATCATTTGTTGTAATTCCCGTCGTGTCAGTTGCACGGTTCCCTCCCGATCAGTCATGGGAGTGTCCATTTCTTGCCTTGATAAATGTACAACGGGTGCTTGATCTTCTGCAGGCGTCTCCATTTCTCAAACGCGTTCCAATCCGTCACCTGACGTTCCCACAGACGGCGCCAAATGATCCGACCGAGATCGCGGGTCGCGCTTGTTATCGTCCCTGTCACTCTGTCGAACCCTTTATATCCTGAAAACAGAACAAGCGTTACCTAGCCGGGTTTGGTACCGGCGTAGATACTCCGACGCTCAAGTCAGTATAGAGAATTTTATCCGGTAAAAGAAATACTAAAGAATATGAAAAGTGAAATATGAAAGCCAGACCAACCTCTTTTTTCTCTCTTCCTTCTTCTTTTTATACTGATCCCTTTTCGTGTCCTCTGCACGATCCTAATACCCGCTTCCATGACAGGTCATCTCGCGATCGTGGCCCACCTTTTTCGGGTATAAGATTGCCCTTAACCGTTTCTGAGATTATCCACGTGAGTGATAGGTTTAATCTCTCTTTTTACGCCTTTGTCTCTACCTTTCATACTAAGAGTATATTAGTCTTTTATTATTTCCCTCCATCAATATATATATATTAAAATTAATGTACAAAAATGCATATATTATAGTAAAGATATTTTCACAAAAATCATTATTGATAAATTCCACGTTATTACATTGTCATTTAGCATGTGTCATTATTTGTGTAACGCCTGATATATAAATTAAATATATTTTTTTTATCACTAATATTTTATTGAAAGTTCACACTATTATAAGATCATAAAATATTATCATTAAATATTTGTAATTTATTTTTTATTAATATATATGTGTGTGTTCATGAGAGAGCATGGGATGGATGCGAGATGCGGCCATCTCACTACAAAGTAGTACATTTATATATTATGGGAGAAGTTGCATTAATAAGGACGTAACATAACAATAAGTCCAACATTTCGACTTGATTAAATTATAATGGCCCAACCCTTTTAATTGCTGTTAATTGTTCGTATTTTTATTTCCAGTTTTCAATTAAAAATATGTATTTTTAATTTTATATAGGATTTTTCATTTGAAATATTAATAAATTTGAATTAGTTAATAAGATTATATTTTATATCGATCCGTCTTGTCAAATATATATATTTTCATTGAAAATATGTATAAACAAGTATATTTTTACTTTAAATACTTTTTCAAAAATTAAATATTTGAAAATGAAAACACAAACAAAGAGGAGTGTTAAATTAAGCTATGATGCCTTTAAAAACATACTATACACTCCCTAATTCCTTCTTCTACGGTTTGATATTAACTATACATGAATGTACTACTCTTTTTACACTAAAAAAAGATTATTATTCCCTATATTAAGCATGAATATTGATTAAAAACTATAATAAATCGATGTAAAAATATAGATTTTAAATCGTAATGAATCAATATTTGAGATGTTATTAACTGTCATCAAAGTATTTTGCAATGATCCATTGATATAACAAAAATATTTGTCCGACTAATATTTTGCCCCTATTTGTAATACAATAGCCAGTAATTGTTGTAAAATTGTGATTAATTAAAATTTAGCCATAATTTTTAACTTTTATAATAACAATTAATCATGATATATATATATATGTCTTCATATAGTGTTGATCTTTGATGCCATAAGTACAAAGGTCCATCTAGTTACACTATCAAAAAATATAATATTAGTGAAGAGACGTTAAGTGATAATTTTAACATTATCATTAAAAATATATATTGAATAATAATAATTTTAATCTTATCATTATACAATTATTAGTAACCTGAGTTGTGCTAAATAGATAACTAGTGACAACTTTATAATAACATAAATATAATGATAATAAATAATTATTATCGTTAGATTCTCTCTTTACATGTATCATTAATTATTTTTAATAACAACTTAATACATAATATTTTGTCACAAATTCTTGTTGGTGATCATTTTACAAAATAATCATTATTATTAAAACTTTGAAATTTATAATCGTGATAAATTAAAAAATTATTATTAATAAATATATATAATTAGTAACAATATTAAAATTATCCCTCATTTTGTTTTGGGTGGTTAATATTCAACACATACTGATCAATTGCAATGAAAATTTTCCATTTGATCATGATTTAGTGGAACTCAAGCTAATAATGTTATGTACGTTTTATATGTATGAGTAATATATGTACAATTATATATAAAAAATAAAAGAAGTAGCTAGGTAGCTAGTACAATATCATTTATTATTGCATTGATGAGTTGAGTTTTTGTAAAACATTTTCCAGGATAACGTGTGCACAAAAAGCTGGAGGAGAACAGCTTTCTTCATCAAATCGAAGGTCAACTCAAGAAAACTGCCCCAAAACCCAAACCACATAAAGTAGCAACCTTTTTCTGCCATCATCAAAGGATCTAAACCAAAAGCAAATCTCATTCCTCAATCAAATCTCCATCACTTTGAACAAAACCAGAAAAACATCTCACATTCTTCCCAACCACATTAATTAATTAAGATTAATTGTGAAATACTAGAATGTAATTCTACATATATGCACTGAAATAAACTAGTTCAGTTCTGATTATATATAATCATAATTAGTTTAGTTAATAAACCAGAAGATACACAGAATTTGAGCTGTAATCTACGGGAGGAGGCACGTCATCCTTATTTTTCTCCAGCTAACAATTTTGGACCTCCTTAAAACCAAAATTCTGTAATCTTAACAAAAGAAAGGTAAAAACTGTTAGATTCTTGCAAGTGAAGAAGCTTAATTTTCACCAGGTTAAGTTGAAGCATTCTGCAGCTGCAAAAACACTTAGAGCTTCCTGATAATGGGATATGTCTCCAAGTATCCCGTTTGATGAATTAATCTGATCAATATTAGACCCCTGAAATTCATTTTCAACACCGAAGAGATTGCCACCAGTACTCAAACTTTCAAATTGTTGAGCAGCTTCGTAATTAGCAGTAGAGAAACCTTGATATTCATACCCATAACCCCTGTCACCCTTCACTTGCTTCTGTTCAGCGGCCGGTGCCGGAGGAGCAAATGAGTCCACCGTAGACCGCGGTGGTTCAGCCTTCCGCTCCGCCTTGCAATTAGGGAAAAACCCATTTAAGACTTCTTGCAATAACCCTGAACCAGACCTCTCAGTAAGGAAAAAATCGAAGCAGTGATCGGCTTTGTCAGTGGAAGCAGCGCTTGTTAAAACCAGCTCAGAACTGTTGTTTTCAAGACCCTCTGATGAGCTTATAGAAGAACTGTTGAAGCTGATTTCAGAATCTATGGCGGTGTTCATGCAAGTTGGTTGACAAGTGGCGTTGCATGAAAGATCAACCAAAGAAGAAGACCCCATGAACGCATTCTGAGTTGAGGAACAAGAATTGCTCAGAAAGTACGGAGGCATTTTTTCATGTAAAGCCGACCAGTTACTATAGTCACGAAGCAGAAGCATGTTGTTAGGAGAGTTAAAGGAAGATCCATCAAAATCAAGATTAGGGTTTGAGAGAGGCGAAGATGAAACCAACTGGCGAGAACCCAATATGGAGGAGGGCTGAGATGATTTCCCATGGTTGAAAGAAGGGACGTGATTTTCAGAGGCAGGTTGTGTGGGAGAAGTAGGGTATACAAAGTTTGTTCTCGCCTTAACACCACGCATAGCCCGGGCAGCACAGTCATAAGCACACGCCGCCTCCTCCGCCGTGTCAAAGGTGCCGAGCCACCGCCTTTCTTTCGTCTGAGGGTCTCTGATCTCCGCCGCGTACCTGCCCCAGGGACGGCGCCGGACGCCTCGGTATCTCATGCTGCCACCACCTGAGGGTGCGGAACCGTCTTTCAGGGACCTCTTGTTCGTGGAGCACCGCTTTGGGACGGCGGTGGTTGGCTGAAGAAGAGGGTCTGAGTCAGTTGTGAGAGTGCCGTTAAGCCTTCTCAAAGCTTCTTCCATCCTTGATTTAGTTGTAATAATCAGTAGTTAGTTAAGATTAACAGAAAACGCAGTGAAGAAGGTCGGAATTAGTGCATGAGAATTATATGGTGGTGGAGAAATGATTGAGTCTGTGAAATGAAGCGTAGGCTGATGTTGTATTTATAAGAAGAAACTAACTCCATTTAAGAGAGAGAGAGAGAGGGAGAAATTGTGCAGAATAATTATAATATAGGTTTCGTATATTTTGTAATATGAGTTATTTAAATAATAAGATAAAAATAAAGGTTTTAATTAAATGAAAATGTATTTATTCAGATTGTTTGAAATGAATTAGTATCGAATTCTTGTATTAAAAATGGATTTTTATTTAAATGTATTCAACTGTTTATGTAATCTAATAATTAAAAATAAATGAGACCTAAATATTTATTTAATTTTTGGCACTGGCCTAATGGCAGCTGTATTATTTTCTTCAAGGTTTCTCCCTCTCTAATATATCAAACACTTTTCAAGAATTATTAATTAGTCTTTGAATTGTTATTAATTAATCAAATTATATAATTTATTCCAACTAATCGTGCTTTTAATTTTTTTCTCAAACTCAAATTTTAATTTAATTATTTAATACACATGCAATTAATGAATTAATATGGCTTGTGAGTGTGTGAAGTAAACTGAGCCCAAATTTAAATTTAAGAAGAAAATAAAAATGAAAGGGGTCAGCATCAAAATGTCTGAATCCCAACATGAAACAAAAGAAACGTGATTTTCGGGCTACCAAGATGAAAGGAGACCAAATGCGATTCTGTTCTATGCTCACTTTTTCTAACCTTCCTCTGCAATCTGCATTATCATTACAACGGCGGCGCTCAGATTTTGTCTCTCCTTTTGCTCTATTCAATTATTTTATTATTTTCTCTTTTGCCATTTTACATCCACTTTAATGCATTTTTAATAGGTAAAATATTTTCATAATGTTTGGATCCATTTTTTTAGTGTTTTATCGTATTTTATAGGGATAGAGAGAAAAAAATAAAAATAAATAAGTATGTGTTAGAGATAGTATTTTCCATAAAATACTAATTGACCAGGCTTAAGAGGTAGGCCAATGTAAGCTGGAGGTAGGTTGTAAAACGAAATTTCAATCCCTCAATTTGTGTAATAATGAATTAATTTCATGCATTTTTACATGATAATAATTGATTAGTTTATATAGATATCCAATTAAGCACAAAAATATATAATTATTGAGCACATAAGTCTTGTTTCCTATGTATATAACTCGTGTCGTGTCCAAATTGGATAAGCATAGATGGTCCTAATAAAGCTAGGCCCATGTATACTTAACTGTTAATTTCTAATGGTCCTACCTATTCATATAGTTAATAAATGAGGTGATTATATATAATTCACTCCTAATGATAACCCACTACCATCACATCTACTACGCCTAACTGTATAATTAATATTTCACAAAATCCATCAAATTAAATAATGTTGATAATTAAAGAAGCAAATATAATAGGAATGAAAATCATAAAAAAAATATAGAGCAAGAAGATTGGGTGGAATGGAAAGCTAATAAATGGATGGGATGGTGGGTATTGAGCAGCTATTCAAGTTTTTGCATGTGTGAGTGTATATATGTCAGGTAATGTGTGTGTCCTTGCTTGGCAAATAAAGATTTTGTTTCTTGACGACGTCAATTTGATTTTAATTCATCTGCGCATGCGCTTTTGTTTCTTAATTTTAAGGCTGCTCAAGTAACCATGTTCATGTTCATGTTCGTGTGCGGAGGGGTTTGTTAATTTCTTACCACATTAATTTCCGACCTTATAATCACATCTATAAATGTCTGAACCTACCTATAGTTATAGCCGTTGTGAGGGAGGGAGAGACAGAGAGAGGGACACAGTGGAGGCCTGCACTTCAGATTGCGGCTACCCTGCTCTGCCTGTCCCATCTTTGACTTTTTTCTATTTCCTTTTTATTTTATTTTACTTTTTTTTTTTGGTTGAGAAGTCAAATTTCATGGTTTGCATGACAAAACATGAATTGGGTAGAAGGGCTGGTAGATGTTTTATTTACTCATGGAAGCAATTTAGCTGAATTTATTATTATAAATTCATATATATATCTATATATATATTGGTTAATTAAAAGGGGACGGGAAGCGAAGAAGCGTGCATGACTGCGCACCTGTATTGTCTCAACTTTATTGCACACAATTTTGTAGAGGTAATCATACCCTACCCTCCCCCTCACCCCCCTACGTCCCCTTTGCTACTACAAATCCCCACACTACATATATATATATATATAATTCAACGTAAATCCAACATCATAACATAAGACTACTGCACAACCACTTCCCTCCTTCCACAATCCAAACTACAAATCATCAATATATATAATCTTAAAATAATTAACTACTTAGATTATTGACAAAATAGGAAATAATTAAAATACCTCTAATATTATCTACTTTTCATTAAATGACCATTTGATGTTTTCATTAATATGTCCTGTCGCATGAATATTGTTGAACATCATCATGATTTCTGGAGGTACCAACCATTTTTCAAAAATTAGTTGGAGTAGTTGTTTGGATAAGCAGATTATTATTCTACAGATTTTTCTGTGTTTATGTTTCATGTATGGTATAACAAAGCATGGGTAACTGTTCAATGGGCCGGTTTAAGAAAAGAAGGCCGAACAACCCTTAATCATTAGTTTTAGGTTTGATGTCTATGAAGTCATCTTCAGTAGTACTTAGACATATACATATATATATGGGCTTCAACTTATTTGGTTTTGCTGCTAAAAACATATTCCAAACCTCAGTTTGTCCTTTACAAGCATCAAAAAGGAGACAGATTAAGCTAATTTAGACATGAAATAGAGACACCAATTTTGCAGGAGTTGGACTTCATCATCTGCTCATTACCTCAACTGATACCTTGAACCACCTTTCTAGGATCCAACTGACCGCTACAATAGCTTGAAGACACAGTCCCAATCTCTTGAAATCCTCTCCAAACTTGGAAAGGTTTCAGGACTATTGGTTTCTCAAACACACCTGAATCCACTGACAGCATCATTTTGTAGTCATCTCCAACGTTTGCCGCCACACTCTTGCTAGCTTTGTCCCATGGATTCCACACTCCTGCATGCAATGATTCATGTTTTGATTACGTAATAGCAACTTAAACAACAGCGAAACACGGATGGGGTATCAGGAAATTCGGTAGTGCTGACCAGCGTCCGGGAGGTCTTGTTTGCGCACCACAAACGTTCTCTTCTTTCCATGGTCTATGATTGCAATTTTTGGTGGTGTGTTTAGATAGGTCCGGTTAACCTAGGAATAACATCCTTTCATTAGCCAAACACGGTGATTTTTTATTGACAAACTGGGAATTTGAAGATTTACTTCAGATACTTCACGTTTCAGGCTTAGTACAATCTGCAATAACTTCCTACCTCGCTATCAAAAGTAAGAGCATCTGCTTGCTCGGTGAACCTCTGTTTATGCTGCATGTTATCCAAGTAATCAAGCGTCTCCAGGCCTTCAACCCGAACCTCACTGGGGATGCATACAACGTGAATCAACATTTACAACCATATGGATAAGAAAAGAACAAATAGAAAGATATCGATCAAGAAACCTGATATCAGATACTGATAAGTAATTGCGGATTGCAAATGTAAATGAAAATGACTTATCGCCAGCGTTCCTCACTGAAGGCATTAGGGTGAGCTTTCCTGGACTAAGAGATATGTTAAGCCGCAGCTCAAATCTGCGCAAAAGTCATATATAAATTTGAGAAAGAGATCTGGTAAGGGGATATTGGCCCTTATGCATTCGATGCTCCGAGTGATCAAAAGCTGCTGATAAATGATAATACCTACAAGGCCAAATTTTGGGATCTTTGTCGAAAGGTTTTAAGATGAGATTTGCAGATGTTTGGCTACGATTGTGAGCCTGATCTAGAGGGTATTCCTCTAATGACCATAGCCTGTGTCTTTGGTATTCATGCTGCTCAAATGGCCCCAAACTACTGGCCTGTGAACATTGTTTTAGATATAAATTTTCTCTCTAGGCATCAGTGAATAAATCAAGAAAGTAAGATTAAGAGAGGGCATTCTCCTCTGATCTTACCTGAGGAAAGCAAATGGATATTCCACCTAAGATGGCCATTGCTGATCTGCCGGTATTCTGAAGTGAGACAAGGAAAGCATTTGAATCCACGCAATCAAAATTCTTCAATCATACCACAGAAGTCATTTCACATTGAATTTTCAGCAAGAGCATGCACGGATTAATGCCTATTGGTGCACCTAAAAGTTCTTTCTGTAGAATAGTTATTCAAATATGTAAAAAGAGCCAAAACGTTCCATGTTTTTTAAGCTTTCTCGGGGGTTTTCTGACACACAATCAATCAAACATTTAGAAGCCAATCTTTATTACTGTATTCAGTTGCCACATATAAAGCCCATAAATTGCTAATTTCATATTGTCAGATCACATACCTTGCTTCTGACAAACAGAAGCTCTTCTCCTCGATCGTTCTTCCAAGATACTACTTGTCCACCTTGCAGTAGCACCTGGATGATTCATCAGATTCAGGGAAAAAGAGACAGGACCAGAAGCAGAGTCAGTAATCCTATGAACTAACATAGTGATTTTCTTGGACTAAGGCTAATGTACTGCGCATCAGGACAATCTCAACATAAAAAATGATCATGTCTGTCAAAATTGAAAATAAGACTGCCAAAGGATAAAGAAACTAAAACTGATCAACAAGAACAAAAGTAAATTAATGGAGTGTAGTGTGTGAGGGAAAG
>NC_026146.1:17973029-17977342 GCF_000512975.1 Sesamum indicum | reverse complement strand
ATCCACAAGGCTCAGAAAGAATGACCCTTTGAAGGCCATTGAGATCATTAACAACATCCAAAGGCATCTGTTTCAGTAATCTGAACAATCTCCACCTCCGGATTATTCTGTTTACCACTTCCTTCTCCTTTTCTCCACCATCTTTCTTTTGCTCCAGCTTTTACATATGAACACAACAGCACACACAAACACAAACATGCAAAAAGGTAACTAAAAATCCAATAAACAATAATGAGTCCTAATACTCTATATTATTATGAGAGGAATGGACATAAACAAGATTACCTTCGTTTTTTGGTGATGTTTATCCCTTTTTATCCTGATCGTTTCCGAGTCCGTACAGTGATCAACTTGGATTTTTATTTCCTGAGAAGCCCACTACCCCAGAAGAGTACAAAAGTATGCTTATATAGAAAAGATTGAGCAATTGAAAAAGAAAAAGATAAGAGGGACTTTTTGGGTAGGATGAAAGATGATGTTTAGCAGAAAGTTGAAGAAAAGGAGAACCATTGATATATACTTTCGGGGATGCTAAGTAAGAACATTACGTTTCTTTCAGGTGATGATGGGAATCTTTTGTAGCGTTTCATGTCAGTTATGTTGGTTGGTTGATTTAGGAGAAACACTTGTGGAAATCTATGAATTAAAGGAACCCTTTATTGGAATCTTTGAATTGATTGAGGAATGAAAAAACATAGGCAAAGGAAACTGGTTTTTTCTCACGATTTAGGTGCACATCACTATCAAGACTGTTTGTATTAATATTTTCGACCCACTGGTTAGAACTTTATTCAAATTCCATCTGCAGTATACCTAATTCTAGTTCTAATGTTTGTATTCCATATTTTATAGTGCACTTTGTATAATTTAATCCTCTTCCAGGTCGCTTTTCATCAAACCACAGAAGCGGAAATAAAGGCAAAAGGTCCAATCTTTATCAACTAAATGAAAGCCCAGGAGTGCAGCCTCCCTTCTCCATGATATAATTATTTGGATATTTGAAAATTTCGAAAAACTCCAGTGATGGCATTATTCAAAAGAAAAATACACCGTGCTCGAATTAAATTCATTATATCTATGGCAGTTATATGTCTTGCATGGTTGTTCCTTCCAATAAGAGCTGGTGAAATTTTTTTTGCATTTTGAGGATGGCTGGAGATGTGATTATTAGAATAAAAGAAAGAGATAATTATACTCTCTTATCTTAGAGTTAAGTGTAGTTACACGTAGATTTCTTATAATTTAAAAAATTACATTTAGCACTCCTAAAATTTGATTCAATCTAATAAATAAATCCCTTCATTAGTTAAAATTCACCGAATTTGTTAATATTAATAAAAAAAATAAAAAAAAAACACACTATATTTTCTTTCGAGTGATTTATTGCAAATATTTTTATAACCAAATTACCATCGTACATTTTCACACATTAATGCATAAGAGGCCGTATATCTTCGCAGTTAGAAGGGCAGTTACATAAAAAAAAAAATTATTTGACTCATAATAAGTCAATCGAGAGTAAATATTATTTTTCATTCAAGTTTTTTTTATTAGAACTAACAAATTTAATACATTTTAACTAACGAATGAAATTATTTATTAGACAAAAACAAATCTCAAGAATGCTAAATGTAATTTTTTAAACCACAAAAAATCTATTTATATAATTGTACTAAGGGAGGAGAGTATAATTTTCCCTAAAAAAAAAGCATTTTTCAGTACACCATATAATACAATCATTCTTCGATGCCCATAAAAGTGCTCCTCATCCGAGTCAAGAAAATATCTCAATACCTTTGGTAATAATTAGTTTGGCACCAAATTCAGGGAAAAATGTATAAAAGAAATATAAATGAAGACTAGAGTATCAACCCTTGCTTTACACGGACAAAGGGAAGATACTACAGCTAATCTGAATCAAAATTGGTCTATGATTGCCACGATCAAATCTACATTTGGGGCCATCGGCAGTGACAAATCTCTTCCTTGAGAACTCTCCTCCTTGAATATAAAAGCTAACGAAAAGCTAATACAAGAAAGCATCGAGCAAACTGCCTCAACGTATGTTTGCCGGTCATTAGTATTCATATCGGATACAACAAACGCTCTAATGCACCGCTGTTTGTCTTTCAGTCGCATCTTCGTGCTCGACCTGGCATAATAAAAAATCACATGAGATGTAATTTCAAGTACAAGTAGCTACTTGAGCTAATAATGGAACAAACTCTCCAAAGCCAAAATAAGAATAGATCAGAGAAGGGAGAGCAGCATTAGTCATTTACCTCAACATGCACTTTGACTTTCTTCTTAGATTTGGCAGCTGGTTCTTCCTTCTCCAGCTTTCTTGCAGAACCTTTCCTCCCTCTCTTACGGTCAACAAATACATTCTCTTCATCATCATCATCATCCATTTCAACTGCAATATGACAAGTTTTTCAACTTACACCCAGGATATAGAACAGAAACCAATAAAGTATGTTCTCATGAAATAATGAAAATCAAGCATTCATGTGCAAGTTTCTCCCAGTTGGCTAACCAAGCAGATGCAATATGATACATATTCTCTGGATTCAGGATAATATGAAAGAATGAAATCAACAGTTGTACCATTATCATCATCATCCTCTCCAATCGGAATACCACTAAAATCTTCCATATCCTCCTCCTCTTCAAGTTCCTCATAGCCTTCAACATATTCAATCTCAGGTTCCTGAGGTATCAATAAGCATGGTATAATTAGCAACATTATAGATGAAGAAGCAATGGCAAACTAATGTAACAGGTGCATAGAATAAGTCGCATAACCTCCTCCTCTTCATCATCACTAACAGCTACCTTTCCGACCTCCTTATCAAGGATTTCATTGTACTTATCAACAGGATAATTGTAGATGTCACCATAAACTCCTTTCTTGAGGCGTTCAAGCAACTCCTTTTCAATACTCTGCAAAACAGTATTAGTCTTAGTACCTCTAATAAGCACACAGGATTAAGATAACCAGAAACATAAGCAGGGTAAAAAACAAGGATAAAAGAGTTACTTTCTCTAAAACAGCAGCCTTCTCAGCCTTTTCCTCTCTCCTAGCTTCTCTTTTCTTTTCTTTTGTCGGCACGGTCATAATTTTCTCTCTGCATAAACAGACAACAATTAGATGCATCCAAAGGTGGACTAATACGAAAAATAATCAACAGATTATCATGCATTGCCTCAGGAATTATTTGCTGACTAATAAGCCTTACACTAGGGAAGTATGATACTCCTACAGAAATTAAATATGCTGATTTTTCCCTTGAAGCGGAGAGGTAGGAAAGGAGCTGCCACAAGACAGTGCTGTCTCCTAAAATAGCAAGATATTTTTCAATGCAGCTATGCCAAGCATCTAAAGTAGAGAACTGCAAGATTTCCTATCAACACTTTTGCATGTATAAAAGTAAATATCAATAGTTATAACCTTTTGACTTTCCATCTAAACCTTGTACCATATACAAGGAAAATACACATACAGATGTGTTACTATGACCAGCAGCCCACCACACTAAGAGCTATAGTTTATACAGATGATCAGATCCTTGAATCATTTCATTAATAAAAAAAGGAAGTGCTACTATGACCTGCAAGCCCACAACCTAAATCTCTTCCAACGAGGTGGGTAACCAGAAGAAAACCCCCTCCGTAAAAATTGTGCCTTTTAGAAATAATTAAAAAAAAAACACGAAAATCAAGGGAATAAAAAATTCAATCGACTGTTACCACCAACTTTGCATTGAGCAGCTTTTATCATGCCAAACGAACAGTTAATAGTAATTAGGTACTAGAAATCCTATAATTCATCCAAATCCATATCAAAATAGGCATACATGTTGAGATTAGGTTTAAGTGTTATTTCATCTATTTTGAGTAAAGAAACATTACTGGACTTAGAACAACATTCTCCAGATATGTTAAGGATGAATACATCACAACACAAGTATATCTAATATACAATGGTAACAGATTGACAGCCCAGGAAGGAGAGGACAAACCTTGTCTTTAAAGCTAGTTTCCTCATGCGTATCCGCATCTGTGTCATCTTAGTTAATCTCTGCTTGGTTTTGTGTATCAGCAACTTGGGCCAGTAAATCTGTGTAACTCAGCGACAGGGTCAAGGAAGTTCAAGCCTCATGGAATTAAATAGAACAAAGTTAAATCAAGTGTCAATTAAACAGTTAGAGAAACATGACTTGAAATTATTACCAAGTGTTTGTCAATAATCTCAAGGGCCTTTTCATACTTTCTCGGCAACTTTACTCTTTCCAATTATTTATTAGGCATAT
>NC_026146.1:17928462-17972797 GCF_000512975.1 Sesamum indicum | reverse complement strand
GCATATGTGCCCTCTCTATAGTCTTCATATACAAATAAAACACTCCTGCAAAAAGACCAAATACTGAAAACATTCAGGTAAGGGATAACTAATTGGACAGAAATTTTCAAAAGTCAAATCAAACACAGCAAGCTCTCAGCATACAGTACGATAAAAATAAAAGCAAATACATATAAAGAAAAAAAATACCGTCATGGTCCCGAATTGTGGCATATCGGCTGTTAGCGAGAGGGCAGGAGCTCCGGTTGCATATCCCGGTCACGTTATACGGGTTTCGACAGAATATCCCAGTTTCAATTCTATAATAATATTTTACCATAAATCAGAAAAGAAAGATACAGAAAACCAACTAAACATAAGTAAACAAAGAAAAGGCAACCACACAAGCACATAAACGAATTGATTCGGTAAAATTCATGGAACGATAAAAACAAAACCAAAAAAAAAGAGTTTACTTGGCCATGAAACTGCAGTGCTTGTGCCTAATAACTTGCCATATGACCTCATCGTGCTGCATTTTTTACCGATAAAACGATGATATGGGAATAACAATACAGCAATCGTAAATCCGTAAACTAATTTGGTCTGAGATTTAATTTTCGGTAGAAAAGGTTGTTCCTTTTTAGTTGTTGTGGTGGTGAGCGAGGGTTTAACAATGGGCGTAGAGATTAGGGTTTATGAGCTCGACACTTCGGCAAACGGTGTGCGTATGGTGGAGTCGCTTAATTTTATTTATTTATTCATTATTAATAAAAAAAAACCCAAAAACCCCCAACACGTAAACTAATTATTTGTGTGTTTCAGAAAAATAGAGAGTGAAGATGCGACTTCCAACTAAAATTAGTTGTTGGGTTGAAAGGACGCTTTTCTCTCGCACTCGCTCAACCGTCGGAATACGAACACAACTAATGGAATAACATTTACAAATTAATGCCTAATATTTAATTTTTGGATAATTAAAATTTTACTAGTTATAATATAATAAGAGCAGGCTTGATATGTTGGCTAATTGAAGAAAATATATTTATTGGGATATTATCCCAACCTCAACTTATGCAACACTTTACTTTTTTATTGCGGTTTAATTAATATTTACTTCTTGAGGAGTCCTACGAGCACCATTGAATGGCATGCAGACCAAACACCACACTTAACTCTGACAGGCTTTTCATTTGGTCTTCTTTAATTATTAAAATAAAAAGAATCTCAGGCGTTTCTCATACATACCAAAAAATAGGACATATATCTGTAAAATTCTTGTAAGACATGTCCGAAATCCCTTTTCACAACATGAATATGAGTACAAGATGCACACTTATACATATCCAAAGCTATCCAGAGAAAATCTCTGGACTCTTCAGAAAGCATTGAAAATCAATTATACTTTGTTAATGGGAACAAAAATCTGCTTAGGGGGACTTCTTTTCATTGCCACCCTATTTCCATACTATCAGGGAAAAAGTTGAGAGTGAGTGAGGAAGAAGTATAGTGGCTTGATGTAGTGCACTATGCACATAAGCGGATTGTAGCTCAGAAGAGGCCTAATTCACAATTTCATTTGGCAACTCGTACTCCAGTATTAAGGTGATGTGCTGTTCAACCGTGTCTGGAGGTCCTCCACAAGTCCACTTCTCGGAACCTCATACTCAACTGCAGCCATAACATCTTTTAGTTTTACGATCCCTTTGTTCAGTTCGTGGTCTCCTACAATCACCATATAGGGGATCTTGGACCCTCTGGCACGGTCAATATGCTTGATCACTCTCTTATTAACCATAAACTCAGCTTTGAGCTTGGCACCCCACAATTCACTCACAATCTCCGCACCTAATGATAGATCATCGCCTAGGATGCTCACTAGGATCTGAGTTTCAGTTGCTCGTATTTCCTGATATGTGTGAAAGATAGGATGTCAATGTTGCAATATTAACATTATCCAACTCATGCACAAATGGAAAAATTCACATCACTAACAGAAGACACAATATAACAAATAAACTAAATGTGCATGTGCCCTCATTTGTTTGAAAGAATGAAAAATGAATGCACAGCAGATTCTCACTTCAACATGTACATGTAATTATTCTTCACTGGTGTAAGCATATATGAATCTTACATGTCCAGTTTGGAACACATAAATTACCATAATAAAAACTTGAAATTTAATGGCATGTTTCAGGAATTCCCCAAAGGCAAACACTCTTCAGGTGCATTTTATTATTATTCCAACAAAAGGTGGATTTCAAACAGACTTAGATAAGCATACCTGGTTCTTATCCTTTTGGAGCTGCTCCATTATCGCAAATACTCTCTCTATACCTAAGCTGATTCCAACTGCAGGAACTTGCTTTGTTCCGAACATCCCTATGAGATTGTCATAGCGTCCACCAGCAGCAATTGAACCAACCTACAAATGAGCTCCTTTAAAGATAATCTCTCAAAAACGATGTAGATGTAGACGTGAACACAACAAAGACAAGCAAGCCAGAAGGGCAGGGTGGGGTTAGACAGTTAGAGAAGAAAACTCAAAGCAAAAAATTTCTTTTCAAACATTCACAATCATAAGAAAAGTAATCAAAAGCAAAAATAATGAAAAATAACAGCAACATTTTGTAGCCGTGGATAAGCATTAAAATCTGCTGTATCATGATTATCAAATTCTTGACCTCATTGTTTCGATTGATATTGTTCTTTTTGTTCATAGAGTAAGCATCAGGGCAGAAGATTATATCTCCTGCATCTCAGTTGGGAAGCAGAAATGTTTTTCTTTGTCCCTTTTGATCATTTTAAGAAACCAGAGTACTGATGTATGGTTAACTGAGTTCAAACTAGTAAAAGGTCCTGATTGGAATTTAGCTGAGATAACAAGCAAAATGATGCAAAATAAAGCTAAGCAATGAAGGTCAGCTCATAGTAACAGGTTGAATGACAAAGCCATAATCATCTACCTTACTGCCAGTCCATTTTGATATCTCAAGCCTTAGCAGCATAAACAACTTTCTAATTCTAGGCTTCTAGGTATGCTGAGTTCCACAAATTAAGAAAGGGTGGGTTTTGGGACTTCTTATGCTTTGTCAAGAGGAGACATAAACAAAATACAGATAGTAAACACAACTATTATTACATAAATTAAAGAATACCTGCGTAGCCCCTTTAAAAACAGCTTCAAATATGACTCCAGTGTAGTAATCCAGACCTCTTGCAAGACTCAAATCAAAAACTACTTTGTTGATACACTTGGACTTTGCCAGAGCTCCAAATAAAATCTCCAATTCATTCAATGCAAGCTCGGCTTCACTGTTCGTCAAGAACTCGCTTCCTTCCTGTTTTAACTTGGACAGTAAATCCACAGGAGATCCTCTTTCTTTAACAAAAGTTCCAATTTTATCTGCGGTCTCCTCAGTTAAACCTTTTTCTTCTACCTATAAAAGCGAAATATATGCAACCTATAAATTTCCAGACCATGTCATGGATAAGAGAAAAAGGAACCTCAACGAAACTATCTTAGCACATGGACCAGAAATTCAGAATATTTCAAAGATAGCTGGTTCTGCCTGTGTTAAATAGACATTTCCAAATAGAAGAACATCGAGCTAGAAGGTATGACAATGTGCAGTAGTGATGATTTTGTTCTTGTTTCTGTATCATATCTGCACTCACCATTTCCTTTTTAATCTGCTCAAACGTTTGCTTGTCTAACTTGTCGATACTCGAACAAATAGTTCTAAATTTTTCTTGTGGCACCCCACAAATAGCCAGCATTCCATCCAGTAACTTCCGGTGATTCAGCTTCACCTGACAAGATATGGTAATTATCTACAAAGCTGCAGAAGACAATAGGTAATGCTATACATCAATCCTAACTATGGCTAACCAGCAATATATATGCAAAATTACCTCATAATCTCCAATATCAAGCTCATCAAGCAATTCTGTCAAGATTTTTATGACCTCAAAGTCTGGGCCCATTTTCTCAAATTGACCAGCGATGTCAAAGTCACACTGATAGAATTCACGGTAGCGTCCCTTAGAAGGGTTGTCCCTTCGGTACACTTTTGCTATCTGATACCTTTTGAATGATGTGAGACCATTCATAGCTACATATCGAGCAAAAGGCACTGTCAGATCATAACGGAGTGAACAGAGTTCTCCACCCTGCATGAATATGATACAAATAATTAAGATAATAAACCAAAGAAAGGAAAAGGAAGTAAAACCTCATGCTTTCAGATAGTCCTCGGCAAAACCAAGCACTTACAAGCAAGATATGAAATACTCACGTTCAGTATTGAAGTTAAATTTGAATTTGCACAAAGTTTGAGATCAAAGCCGGAAAAGATAGAAATCCTTTACCATCTTTACACAAGAATAACTTGTGAGATGGAACTTTGCACAAAGGATTTTGCATGAATAAGACTCATGCCAGTCATCCAAAACAAGAAGCATACCTGGTCAGCAAGGTCATAGATCAACTTTGAGTCTTCCCCATACTTTCCCATAAGAGTCTCCCTCAACTCAAAGGCAGGCGTATCTAAAGCCATGGCACCGTGCCTTTTGAAAACCTCGACTATAATTGCAAAAGCTTTCTCTCTGACCGCCATCTGCTCTTTTGCAAAGTCACGAGTACCCTGCACAAGGACAACCAGAATATGTCTTTAGTTTAATACAAAAAAGGTCTGTTTCCGTGTCTTTCAAGTGGTAACATGAATTCTAGAAGAGAGCACCTAATGAGGAGACAAGCTATACGTAAGCAAACTAAAGTTAATAAGTAAGAAACAAAAAGATCCTCAAAGAGGGAAGCTCGCATCCATGAGAGCGATGACCCTTCATCTAGAAGACACCATATGATAATAATGTAACAAATGAACATGCAAAATCGAGTATACTGCAGATCTTTCTCAACAAAATACAACATATAGAAGAAGATAATTGTGGTAGAAAAGTACTCTTGTTTAGTGGCATCTTGGACCATAAAGGATAGAAGACATGCCTTGTGCTGCTCTTCAGACAAGGTGGTTTTGTACATTAATTCGCTTCTACGACTTGGAAACAACTTGGGTGTGTTCCATTGGAACCAAATTTGAGAACTAATCGAGCTTAATGCGTCAAATTCATGATGGTTGGAGATAACATGCTGTTTTCAAATTCTATAGAGGAAGGCATACGATTCTTTCGACAGAAGAGTATTGGCTGATTTATGAAATAGATTAATGAGTTACATCGCTGATGAAATATCTGGAATTTTTGTTTCTTTTCTTTTTGCCTCCCAATTGTCATGAATTTTCCCTTCCATATTTCATGCATATATCAAGCTTACAACTATGATTCAACTCATAATGTCTATGAGAAAGCTGGAAAGATATCAATATCTATAGGTACTCTTTTGGTAAATAAACACAAAGAGAATGGCAGCATTGTACCTTTGGGAGCTTGGGAAGCCTTCTACTTTCATTGCTTTCGACAATCTCTTTCACTTTCGCTAGGAGATCATCAAAACCCAGACCCCTTGGGTCCAGCAAGAAAAGGAAATCCTGAGTCAATTTTTCCAAGTTGGCTTTTGCCCCTGCGCCCAGCAACCTGTCCTTGATAAACTGCATAAGACCAGTAGTTCCTTTCCCCAAAACCACCTTCTTTTTCTTTTCACTCTTCTTATCAATTTTAACAGTATCCCCACTTGAAGGCTCACTCACGCTCCCATTGTTTCCTTGAATTTTTTCACCAAAAATCTCACTTCCTTCAAGTGAAACAAAAGCAGCTATGGCCTCCCAAGAAATCATCTTCCTCACCATATCCAGTAATTCATAAACGTTGTGCATGAACAAAAGGTAATCCTTCTTTCTAAGAGCATCTTGCGAAGATGCACACAGCTGTTCCAACGAATCAGCACGTGGGCATTTAGCCACCAACGTTTCTGACAAACGGGAACGCAACTCCATATCAGAAATTGAATTGGCAATAAGGAGCTGGACTCGATGAACACTAAGATCCCCCAAATTCGACAGAGACAGAACGAGAGAAGACAATGCAGTTGACATGTCCTTCGCTGAGCCAGCTCTAAACCCGGAATTCAACTGAACCCTAGTTTTTGAGTGGAGCGACCGAGAAATCTCCCTGAAATTGCCGTGAACTGAAGGAATCTCTGCAACTGAAGGGTCCAAAAGCTTTTTGCCCGTATTAACCAACTTTGAACCGTTAAAAAACACTTTAAAATCAGCGGCTACAGCAACGGCGTCCTTGGCAGATGAACCATCTCCGGAATCCATCATATTGAATGGCGATACATCAGCTCGCAAAGCCTCACATGAGAGGGCTGCAACGGCGTCAGAGACGGAGGACAACGCAGAAGAGCAATGATCCAGAATGGCAGCAACGCCATCAATAGCAGCAACAGAGTAATCGAACAGAGCCAAATCATCTGAGGCAACGTCGTTCAGTGTGAAATCTGAACTGAGAACATCTTGCTCGAGGATTTCAAGGAGCTGAGAACTGGCTGAAGATGAGGAGGAAAGTAATACCTTATTTAAGAGGAGCACCAAAGAAGCCCTAGCTTCCTCGGGGGTGAAGTAATTGGGGATTGAAAATGGGAAGTTTGCGTTGGAATTGGAAGCGGAGGAGGAGCGACGGGAGAGGGCGGAGGAGTCGATGCTGAGGCGAGCAACGCCGTTAGCAACCTCGAACACAGAGGAGGATGTAAGAGAAGAGCCTTTTCCACCGAGCGCCACAACTCGTCTTCCCGGAGCCGCCATTGCCGCAGTGCTGCAGTTGAAAGCGAAAAATGTCGATGCGAGCAAGGAGGGAGATTCCTCACTCGGGGTTTTGCTTTTGCAAAAGAATAATTTAGTGGACCCATCCTTTAGGGCTTTAATCATAAATAGCCCAATACATTAACTGGGTCTTGAAAAAATTATTTAGTAACTGAAATCCTATTGGGCCCAAAAATGTAAGAAAAGAATGATATCCAACATTTTGACTACAAGACTTTCTGTGGGCTATCACATAAAATGAAGTATGAATACTATAAGGCTATGTTTGGATGGAATGATTTGGAGAAGGATTTCAAATGACTTCATATTAGATGAATTTGATATCCATCACCATGTTACAAAATATAGTTCAAAATGGGAATTCAAGAATTTGAAATCCTTTGCAACATTGATTTATCCAAACAAGTTTGATGCATTTGTTATTATAAATATTGGATTCCTTACTTTCAAATCCATCCATCTAACTGCATCACAGATGTGTGAAATCCAAATTTCTTGGAATTGAAGAGTTGTGGGACTCGAGGTGAGGCAAGACTAATTGGTGGTGTACAAAATGCAATTCTTGATATATACTTAGAAATTTAAACAAGAAGCAGAAGCAGATGAGAGTGAGGAAGCTTTTAATTCTAGAATTGGGACAAGCAATCAATTGATCTCTCCTTAACAATTGTGGCAAAGTTTTATCCCAATATCCGGATGAGAAGAGGTTAGGGCAGGGGATCCTTCTTCTGCTTCTCATATCTTACTTTTCCCTTTATGCTTGAAACAGCAACTGAGGATTACTCATCACTGCTTATCTTTGACATCACCATTCACTCTTGCTGGTGCTTCCCCACAATGGGGCCTCAAACTTTCCCCATTATTGCATTGTGTTAGTGCCAAAATGTTTAACTCATATCGAGTCTGATCATAATCAATGTTGTGCGATTGGTATATAATTAAAAAAAAGTGACCAATCACATTATAAATATAATACACTTGTCATGTAATTAGTTTGGTTCGCTCAAACCTGTTCTGGGTAAGAATTTTTCCATGTATGTTGGATCAAGATTATGTTTACTCCTTTTTAGTTGATGAAGATAATGAAATTGATCTAGTTTGTGGAATGGAATCATTTTGTTATGTTTTAGGGGTGGGGTTAATTAAAGGGCTGATTTTACCTTTAATTTTGGAAGCATGCAAGTTGAAAACTTTTGTGAAGAAGCAAACAAAAAGAGAAAAGGTGGAAGGTGGTGGGGTAAGTTGGATAATTTTTTCCATGAGAAAAGAAATAAAGATAGGGAATTATTGTAGTAATATTTTTGGAGCATCATCTCAGAAATTCTACATTTATAGAATATTTGGTTGCATGTTCATAAAACAATATCATCGCAAAAGCATTCAAGATTCAACCTCAAAAATGTAGTTGGTGCTTTGGATAAGTTCTTCCTCAATACACACAACAAATAATTAACAATCATCAAACAAAAACAAATTTTAGATAAGAATAATTAATCAAAATGTCCCTTATCTTTATTATGTTTCCTAAACAATTTAATCAAAGGTTTGTTCTCACCTTAGTTGGCGAACCTAACTAGCTAAAGCCTGATCATGAATTCGAGTTCCACCAATATATGAGAGTTGGTCTTTTTTAACAGTAATTATTGTTTAATTAATTATATCAATAATTGACGTATATTAATTATTTATCATTTAATTATAACAAATTCAAAAAAAAATCCAATTTAAGACTATTAAAAAAAAAAAAGAAATCTCTAATCATAATTCCAAGAGTCTTCACATTATATTTATCATATATCCATTCTGACCTCATCAATTCACAGATGAGATAAGGTTTTTGAGATTAATTCCCTTTTTTTTTGTGGGGTGATGGTGGTAGTGATGTTGGTGGCTCCAATAGCAAACATCACTCTACAATTTGCCCTTAACTTTTCTGCATATAAAATTAAATAAATAAGTTTGCTAATCCTAATGTCTTTTTCATTACACTCTCAGTCTCATCTGTTAACTCACTTCATTTTCACATTTTTTTTTATTCTAATTTTAAATTAATCAGACGTGTAATCGGAAAACCTACGCAAGCACCAACTAGTAAAATATTTGATACTTATCTGATTTTTAAAATGAATTATGTCTGCCATACCATTGAAATTATAATTCCACTGTTTCTTTCACAATGCAGATTATTGAATTGAGTATGAACCTATTTTGAGTAGTATACAGACCCCATGTTAGTTTGTGTCTTAAATATGAGTTGCATCAGATGCCAAGTAAGTTATATTTTTTGGAAAAACAAAATTGATACAAAGAGTAATATATTTGATGTGTTGCTGACCATTTAAATTTGGATATTTATACAACCTACCTAACAATGATGGAACAAAATAATACTGACTCCATTATTTATTGAAAAATCTACAACTCTGATTGGACATTATAAGGTTAATTACAAAGTAGAAATTAAGATTGAGGCATTAACGTACGTAGCGTCACTGTCAAATTAGACTGTCTCCTCATCCACAAGCCCTACACATCCATTTTGTTTTTTCTCGTCACGATTATGGGTTCAACGCATGTTGTTAATTCATCGATTTTTTCATCCAATCATGGCTTAGTGGCTCCTAATTTTTTTAAAATATTTTATAAGAGGTTGAATTTTATTTTAAAAATAAATTTTTAAAATATTTTGATACAATAAGATGTCAGAACTCATGAAATATTATCACGTCTTATAAGATATTATGGTATATAATAACATCTTTTTATCGATAAAATGATCAAACAAAATATGATAATATCATAATGAAATAAGTTGTTATTTGTTGACATATTTTGTATTTAAAAAAAATAAGATACCTTCATATATAGTTCAAATTAGCATAATCTTTTTATAATAATATAAAAAATAACGAATTATAATTACCTAACTTTTGAATAAAAATAATATATATGTACATTTATACTAGTTTAATATTAAAATAGATATATAATTGATATTTTCTTTGTTAATTCAATGACTATTTCTAATCGTATAAGTTATAATGTCTTGAATTTATATGTTTTAGTAAATATAATATTAAAACTAATTTTATTTTTGCTTAACTATAATAATTTATTATTAAATAATGAAGTATTTTCTCATTTTTGAATGCCAGAAAAATTAAATAGCAATTAAAAATTTTAAAATTCTAAAAAGAGTATGTGTGCGTACGAGAGAGATAGTACATGAATGAGGATATTTTTGTCTTATAACTATTAATCTTATAGACATTATAAGATATTTCGAGAAAAGTTGGATAATTTTTTTTAAGAGTTTATAAAACCCAAAACATCTTATTGTGAGATCTTATAAGCTCTTTTTTGGTAAAAAATTGTCAAACAAATTTTTAGAGGTTATAAGCTCTTAAACATCCTATAAGGTGTTTTGAGGAGCTTATAAGCGCAGCCAAACACCATCTTAATCTAGTGATTAAGATTGATGTCCCATAAATAAGTTTGAAATTATGAATTCAAGTCCTATCAGATGAATGAGTATTTATCTTACTTAGTACGAGTTTATTGTAATATCAATTTATATTGTACTTTAAATTATTGATTGGATCAAAATATTTATCAATTTATTGATATTGATGTAATATATAATCACCGATTCTATAAAAAAAAATTTGAAATTTTCACTCCATAAAGTGATGGTTGCCAATTCCTTGTAAGTTGGAGAAGTCAATTAAAATTTACAACGTTGGACGCGGATTGAACACGGTGCAATTCATTCAACGACCATGTGTTTTTTTTTTTTTTTTTTGGGTTTTTCCCCTCACAAAAATACAGTATAAAATGAATTATTATTTTCCAAGGGAAGACGAGAATTGTAGGTGGAATAAAGGTCTGTTTGTGGGTTTGAGTAATATTTGATTGGAGATGGTGAGTGGTGGGGGTGGGCGTAGGGTGACCTGAGACCACTTTTTCTTTATCTTCAATTCTTTAATTACCCAACAAAAAAGAAACTCCTTTGCATTTATTTCTCTTTTACCCCTTTTTTTTTTTTATTTCTGTTGTTGTAATATTTGAATGTGTGGATATCCTTTTCCTTGTGCTTGATGCTTGCAGCTGCATCTCATAGGGGTGTCCATTTCGGTTAATCGAACCGAACCGAACCGAATTTTCGGTTAACCGAAAATTCGGTTCGGCCGTTTGGAAAACCGAAAACCGAACCGGTACCAACCGGTTCGGTTCGGTTAAAACCGAATGGAAGTTCGGTTTTTTCGGTTTTAAAACCGAAAAAAACCGTTTTTTTATTTTTTATTTTTTAAAATAATATATTTTGATATTTTAAGTCGAAATTGGGATAATGTTGCAATTTTATCCAAAAATACAAATACCAAAATTAAATTCTAATTTAATAGTACAAGTCACAAGTGTAGAACAACTTCAATATGTTAACATTCAATATCTAAAAATAGTACACTTTTCTTTAGTTTTACTAATATAAATTATATAATATTAATATTATTATATATATAATTATATAATGTTTATATGTATAAAAAATATATTTTTTTTTATTATTTATAGAATTTCGGTTTTCGGTTCGGTTCGGTTACCGAATTGGTGACCAAAAAACCGAACCGAAAACCGAATTTTTTTTTAAAAAAAACCGAAAACCGAACCGAAAATTCGGTTCGGTTTTCGGTTCGGTTCGGCCGGTTTTCGATTTTTTTGCACAACCCTAGCATCTCACCCCTCTCCAACTAACTTTCTTTTTCCATATTTTACAACTTTTTCTTTCTCTTACTTATATAGATGCATAATTTTAAGTTAATAAAAAAGTCATGTTGCTTCATGGAAACCCAAAAACGTGCATGGTGGTTACATAGTTATGATTTAATTAACACGATTTTTACATGTCACACACACTATACTCACCAGTTATATTTCTTAAAATGATCTAATTCTTTTAATTACCTTTTTAGTGTCTTCATCCATAGATTTTTGTGTGTAGAGATTTCAAATCTCCAATAATAATGTTTTCTAAATTCAAATTATGAACTATATGTTATAAAATATTGATGGATTTCAATTTTTTTTTTTATATTTGATTCTTTTCAAATATTTCTTTTAAAAGTTGTTTCCTCCCATCCGTTCAAATATTAAAATTCTTTGTTTAAATTGATGAAATGATGGAATCCTCCTCCAGAGATGACTTTTTTCTTGTTTGTTAAATTATGAATATGGGGAGGGAGCAGTGGGAGGAGGCGGATGCCATGAGCAGCAGTAATAAACATAAGGTTGTCCACCTCCGCCTCTCCCTCCGTCTTGTCTTGTGTTCATGTACCAGCACAGCTGCAGCAGTAGCAGTAGGGTGATGGATGTCATGTCTCCACGACGCAGGAGTAGGACCAAAACAAAACTTTTCCCATCTCAGCTCAAATTATGGGGATTGGCATGGGAAACTTGAATTATTGTTAATTGGTGAGCAGCGGGGCAGTGACCACGACTCCAATAATTCCAATTAACTTCTGCTTGTTCTTGCCGCTTTCCGCTTTTTTTAATTTGTCCAATGCACCTGCTCAGCTTTCCGTGTCTCTCTCTCTCTCTTCTTCATGTCCCCAACCCTTTGCTGTAGCTGACACTGCAACGATCCCACATTTATTCAAACCACTCCCATGAATTCGTGCCTTCTTTAATTCAAAAATAACTTCTTTTTAATGTAAATTCTAGAATGAATAAATAAATAAATTAAAATTAAAAACCACAGCTAAGAAGTATGAAAGGAAAGATTTTGATGCTAATTAAAGAAGACAAAAGGCAAATACATAACTTCCCCAGCAGCATACGTACCTTCCTTCACACTTTAAGATCGCTGGAATTATTCTTCCACCAGAGTTTTTCAGCAAGAATTTCCCCTGCCCGGAAAAATAAGTTATGCTTCTCCACCTGCAACATGGAAAGAGGAACCATTACTACAAAAAATGGAGATGCCCAATCCTTTAAACCAAAAATAAAAAAGAAGAAAGAAATCCAAAATTAACCCTTCAAATTTACAAAAATAAGATAATGTTCTTGACGCTATCTCTTGCCCATGAAAAATGATGAATAATGGATTGAGAAAATTGGACAAAAAAGAAAGGGAAAAAGGAAATAGAAGCATTGGACTCACCATCAGATTTGCTGGATCCGAAAAGGAAAATGGACTCAAATATTGCATTAATTTGGGATGTAGACATGGATCAACAAAAAATGGATCCCTTCTTAATCATATACGTACAGTCCCATACGCATCTTACATCAAATGATATACCTTCTTCTTCTTCATTTTCCTTTTTCTTTTTTTGGTTTTTTGTTTTTTGGTCCATATTAATGATGATGATGTCCATTCTCCATGTATGTATTTCAAGAAGAAGCATTAAAGGTTGCTCCACCGGAATTCTTTTCTGTTATTGCCAGTGGTTCCCATTGTGGATCACATAAACATAGCCACCGTTTCCATGGCCATGGTGTTGATGATGATGACATTGGTACGTGTATTTATGAGGGAGTTTTCCGGCGGCTTTCTCACCAATTATAGGGTACACTGGGGGCCTTGACGAGTGGCGAATGCACCGGGCCCTGGCCGAGGTGAGGGATCTAGGTGGTACGCCGCCGCAGGAGGAGGGATGAAGCGGTGATTTTGGGGACGTGGAGTCATTACTGCTGGAGGAGGCCGGGGAGGGAGGCGAAGACGATTTTTTGGTGGTTTTGGGGGCGGAAAGGAAGGCCCTGACCTTGAGTGATGAAGGGGATGACGTCGCCGCCGGCGCACCTGCCGCAGCCGCACGGTCGTATTCCTCGATTAGATTCGCGAGATCCTCATCGGAAGTGATCGAGACCAACGCATCCAAATCCTCCGTCGGCAATTGGCATCTCAGACACACTGGAGTCCCACACATCTCTCCCAGCTTCACCAACAGTTCTATACATACAGAAACAACATCGATTCTATCAATAATCATCTAACAAGAAGCAATTGGGAACAATTCATGTATAACTTCCCAAGAAAAAAAGCGAGAACATAATTTAACAAAAAAAAAAAAGGGACTGACCGGCAAAAGAAATGGAGCGGTCGACGGAGAGAACACGGGTTTCTCCGCCGTGGTAACGGAGCTTGCCGTCGGGGTACCTGGGTAGGATGCGGCCGCCGTAGCTACAGAAGAACTTAATGGGTTTGGGAGTGAGAGTGTGAGAGTTAAGCGAAGGGGCGACCATGATTTGTGATTTATGGAAGAAGAAGAGAAAAGGAGAGGGTTGTGAAGAAGGTTTGGAGTGGCTTCTTCAAGCCTATGTAAGGTAGGCTTAAGGCCTTATTTATAGGGAAGGGTTAAGCCTCACCCCCTTAGATTCCCCAACTAAAAACAAATAAAGAGAGAAAAACTAACCCCCCTTGCTTTCCTCCAAAGAATCACATTAAATTATACCAACCGATACCTATGCAAACTCCAACTAATTATTTACTCTATAAATATTTATATACAGTGAGAGAAAGGTATTTTTATCTGCAATTAAGTGACTGCAAATTGTGAAATATTTTAGTTTTTAGGGTATCATTCACATATTATTAACTTACACAAATACCCACTTCACTTCCAATTTTTTACAACTAATTCTTTGAAAATTTATATATAATAATAATACAAAAATTAATTTGACATGGCCTCTAATCACAAAAGAGAAGAAAAGTTTATGAACATCAAAAAAATACCTCTCAAAAATCAAAACAGAGTGAAACGTACTTTATATTTTTCAGAAAATCATGTCTAAAAAAAACTCAAGGAATCCAACTTTTTTTTTTTTTAACTATTAATGTTTACCCTAATCTTGCCTTGGCCAGGATAAAAGAGAATTATTCCATTTCTTATAAATTATACCTAGAAGGTATTTAATTAATATTTGATTTGTTTTCTATGTTTCCTCTTTTTTTCTCAATTAAGTTAAATTTTATATCCAAATAAATATAACTGCTATAGTAAGTGAAGAAACAAGTGGTCTAGGGCTTGACATGAAATAATTAATATTGCAAAGATTAATTATGTAGTAGCCCCCCCAACAATTTCTCACTCTCATAATTGAGAATTTTAGAACAATTTAGAGTTCTTGGATCTTTCCATATTAATTCAAATTGTGATTTTGTAGGATCTGTTCAATTATCATATGCATAAATCACACCCATATCCTTCGAGTTTATTTATTTATTTATTTGATTTGGTAAATATCCTTAGAGTTTAAATTTAATTACCTAGATACAGTTCATGTATATGTCATAAAAGTATAAAATTTTTATATATATAAAAATAAACTGATTCAAAAAGGCTCAAACGATCCAAAAAAAAGAAAAAGATAAGAGGCCCATAACATCCTTTAAGACCCAAAAAGGACCTATCAAGCCGCCTTGGACAAAGGAGCCCCAAGGCATCCCCTACTCGGATTATGATCAAAGCCCAACAAAAACATTCGGACTAAAAGGCCCGCATGGCAACCTCACACTCCATATTAGCATCCAGTTGGTTTAGGTGTCAGTAGCCACTTTGGAACCATATCAGCTTAGTAAGGAAGGATTCCCTAACAACTAGAACTCCTTAACGGCTAGGACTCTTTGCAAACGAGGGAGGTCCTGCGAAAGCCCTGGACTCCTTGGCGGCTATGACTCTCTAGCGATTAGAAATCCTCGCTGATTAAGGGTGCCGCGACTCGAAGATAAGCATTCAACAGCAAGATTAATAGAAGATAAGAACAAATTATGATTTATCCAATTTGTCCTTATCCATTTCTATCTGAGAATAAAGAAAACGTGCAGAGCTCCATTGGAGGGGGACACCTCCTTTAAATACAAGTTTACTCCTCCATATAAAGGAGACCTCCCAAACACTTCCTAACGTCCTGGGACCTTCTTGACACCTTTCTCGCACTCTTGACAACACTCCTCATATCCCTCACACTACTCTTATTCTCTAAACCATTTTTCTCACTCTCTAAACATTCTTTAAGCACCCTACAAGCATACTATCAAGTGTTTTTACACTTTTCACAAACTTTATTCACCATGTCTTGATTTTTAATCATACTTATTTAATTTTTGGCTTTATACAATTTCAAATCCAATAATGATTTAGGTTTCGGAGTGCTAAACGCCTTTTTTGCAAGTCCTCCCTTCAAAATTTGCATTTGCTCCAGCCCAAATTTCAAACAGTAATCCATATCTATTAGACCCGTGCATTTTTTAAACATATCAAATTTAACAAAAAAAAATATTTATATAATTGAATTTAATTTGATGGTACATGGATATAATTTACGCTTTATTAAATAGAGAAACAGGATGTAAGAGAAAGTTGGATGGTTGAAAACATTTATGCACAATTTTAGAAAGTAATAGCCGTTAGTAGCTAAGTTGAAATCGCATATTGGGAAAATATTCCATACCACTTTAAAAAGTAAGGTTATTTATTTAATTATTCACATATACGTAATGTGCATTGTTATGTTGTCACACGTTTTTCATACATTATTTACTCTTACACCTTTTCGTGTAATTTCAAATCTTTTATAATCTGGAAGGAGTTTTATAGGTTTAGGACCAGAAAATGATACTTGGAAATTTTGTTAGATACCTTTACCTTTCGAATTTCTCCAATTATCGGATTTTGTTAAAAAGAAATTGAAGGACATATTAAAGTAAAATTTCTTGAAAAAATAAATTAAATAATGTCAGCATTGCAATAAATGCAGATGGGGCTGGTCCAGAAACGGTTTGTTTGGATGGAGAAAGTAAAGATGCTTGTGTGGGCATGGGCCCCTCTAACGCCTTAAGAACTGTCTGTCACCATATTTGGGCCCCTTCAACATTACTTATATTCACGATAACGTTCTAATATTTAAGGTTAATGTTTTATAAATAAATTTAAGGATAATCATATTATTATTTTTTAAAATTTAGTATTATTACACGTAAATTAAATATAATTTAAAATTTATATCTAGTATATTGAGGTTTGTTTTCAACTGACAAAAAAAAAATATCCGCATTAGTTAAAATTGATCAAATTTACTGATATGAATAAAAAAATTGGATGAAGATTAATCTATTATAGGTCAAATAAATTTTGTTATGATCAAACTATCAGTACACATGTTCACACGTTAAGAACTTTAAAGAGAATTCAATCAAGCTCTCGGTGAATACACTTATGTACGTAACCAAAACTCGATAAGATAATGATAGCATGATTGATTATTAATGCAGAAAGACCGCAAAATAATATTAAAAAACATGTTAGTTAACTAAGCAATATCCTTTCCTTGTTGGCCAAACGAAAATTTATTTGCTTAAATCTTTGTACAAACGATTATGCTCAAGTTTTTTCTTACGCTTGATGAAAATCAAACATGCCAAACTGATTGAGCACCATAAGCTCCATTGAGGTGGATTAAAAATCAAAGCTTTTTTGAGGCGCATAATATGTCCGCAAGTCAAAAATCAAAATTTTCTTGAGACCCATAAAATACCCCAAAGCTAAAAATCAAGTTTTCTTAAGGTGTATAATAGAACGCCCTGAAATAAGGAATATATATGAACTCATTTCTCATATAAGAAAAGAAAACATACCAGTCAAAATACCAAATAAATAAAGCACGCAAAAAAGCCGTGAACTTTAGAGTTCAAAATTCAAAATAAAGTTAATTTTAAAATTATTTACTGTTCAAAAAAAAAAAAGAGAAAGAAAAAACATGCTGAGTATAAATTCTTTTAGGTTTCGATTGATTTAATAAGAGGAAAGACTAAGTGAAAGGTAAAACGAAAAAAAGTGATACTTTTTGTTTTAATTATTTGATATGATAAAAACTAAAATAAATCTTTTAGACGTGCTTGATACAAAGAAAATAATTTACGAAGCAAACAAATTTTCTAATTCTACCAACTAACCTAATTCTCATTGAAAATAAATAAATAAATAATAAATAAGTTTTTAAAAAACATGCATAAAGAAAAAGAGATTGACATATTTTTTTGGATAAATTATGTTTATATATAGATAATATCATAAATAAAAAGAATATCGGTATATATTGATCACTTTACTCCGCATTTGTGTTGCACGTTTATTTCTTGGCCGAACGACAAAGCGAATGATAATTCTTAATAAAGCATGTTTAATTTGGGCATTAAGTTTAGTAACAAAATATAGAATGAATGAATGGTGGGAGCATATGAATGTCAAGTGTATATAGTATATAGCATATGAGGTGTACGTGTAATATGTGCAGCATAATGTTCACATTTATTTACCACTTTTTTCTTTTTTTCTCAATCACTTTTCTCTTTATTCACACACCTTCTCTGCAAATAATATATGCTCTGCTTGATTCTATAATTAGTCAGCTCCCATTTTCTTTTCTTTTTTTATTGTTATACTATTATTTCCATACTTCTTTCGGGATGAATATCGACTTTTATTTGCAATATTATATTTATAATTACAACCAAGTTTCATGAGATTTTTTAAAATTATGATTATTTTTTAATTATTTGAAAAATTACAAATATATTCATAGTATAATATAAGAAATACTTCCTCTTGACTATCAATTGTAGGGGTATTTGTCAAATAATCGTTAGAAACACTCGTTCTCCCACATTAAAAAAGTGTAAGCAAAGATTATGCACTTCTCACTTGTCCCACATTGGAAAAACATGAAGAAAGCTTAAGCTATTGACATTATAAATATGTATTGTTTGTTTGATTAATTATCCATGGAACACTTTCCTATATATTTTCGTTGGTATTTATTTGCTTCTCATTTTGTATATTTCACTAAAATTGGTTGGATTGAATTTGTTTTTGACTAGTTCACACTAGGTCAATAGGCCCTGGTTTCTTGACCCGGATTGGTCACATGGCTGTTTCCGATTGAGTCGATCGATTTGGTCCAATTTTAAAAACCATGATGGTTGTTAATCTAAATGATATTTATAATTTTTTTAAAGAATAATATAATATTTATAATTATGATAAATTTAAAAAGCACATTGTAATTTATCTTAAATCTGATCAACAACTTCATAAAATAAATGCAAAAGACTAGCTATGAAATATAGTATCACATGTTGAGATTCAAACTCAAACAGTAAATCTTGAAAATGAAAAAAGGAAAAAATTGATGATATGCCAATTAAAAAAGAAGAAGACTGATATGCCTAGAAATTGGCAATTTGGGATGAGAATAATAAAATTGAAAGAGGGCAGTGTTGGAATTGAGATTTATGACAAAGCATGTCGATTTCCTCTTAAAAACGTGTCTTAGTCGCGGCTGCTTTTGTAGGATTACTTATTGAATGTGTAACTAATATTCCTACAATTATTGTCCTTTTCAATTAATTAATGCCATTCCAAATAATACAATAATACTGTCCAACTCTTGCCCCACTTCAACATCCTATTTTTTCTCAATTTTTGGCCCAAATATTACATATCCAAACTCTCACCTTCAAATCCTTCCTTGGCTTCTTTTTCTTATTAAATATGTGTACATATATATATATGTAGTTATTTTATAAAAAATGGTTAGTTTTCATCATCAAGTGGGACTGGGAGGGGCAGAGCATATCCACATTTATCACCTTATCCTTCTCGAAATTGAAAGGAAAAGTGAGAATCATTCATCTCGCAATTTGGCATTCTAATGGAGAACCATGTCTTCTTCCTACTCAACCATATAATAACTGTATATTGATTTATTTAAACATATCGATATAATTTTAAAAAAAAATATTAAAATATTCAACTTATAAAATTTTTAAAGTATTTAAAAAATAATTAAGTGGTGATCTCTCGTTCGTAAGAATTATCAGTAAGTATGTTGGTTGAAAAATTTCATGATTTAATATGCAAAATTGGAAGGGGTTAAAGAGTAATTTTGAGCAAAAAACAAGGAATATGGGAGTTAAATACGAACCTCAAAAAGCCACCCGAATCCTCCCAATTGAAATAATCCTTTGTACTTTTGTAGTGGGAGGGTTGGTGACGTGCATATGTTTGGGCAGTAGGGCCGACAGTGCGATTTCTAAGAAGCGTGTCCAGGGACACACGTGTCAAGAACAAGACCATAGTACCAGTGACGATATATGCATGTATATCAGATTCCCCAAATGTTTGGTAGGTTTGAATTCACTCACCAGCCCACATGCAAGTTCATGAATTTCACCTCCAATTATTATTTGCTGCAATCTTATATCTTCTTCTAATTTTATATTTATCTATTTATTTAATAAAGTAATCAAATGAGGAATCCAATTTCCTACATTTTTAATATTATTGTAATAATAAATGGGCACGATGGTTGTAAGAATCAGGAGAAATTCTAATCACCACATATATTTCTTTTATTTATAGAGCATCCTTGAAAGGCTCTTTTGATCTTTCTTGGTTGCATCAACTTAGACATAAATTAAATCAGAGGCCCTATTTTTGTCAAACAGAGAATATCAATACAAACAAATTAAAAAAAAAAAATAATTATAAGAGAGAGAGAGAGAATATATTCAATTGGATCTGCATAAATAAATATATGTGGTGAATTAGCAAAGTGAGGGACACATGAAGCAACATGAGCGCCACATATTATTTTGGCAGGACAGGGGGTGGGGGGCTATGTGACCAAATTTCCATATTTTTTGTGATGTCTAAGGATCATACACACCAAAAATAGAAACATATAAAGGGTAAGAAGGAAGATATATTAATTAGTGCGTAATTTTAGATATGCCCCAAAGTATAGGGAATCGCGTCGGAGGCTACGCATTGGCTTGCGTTCCTGATATTTTGGTGTGGACCGGTATGAAAATGTACCATTTCAGACTGCAGGGAAACATATTTGGAGAATTGGGAAGATGGGTTTTAGTGAGTTGGAGACATATATATATATATATATATGTATATCTTGATTGTTGATCATGGGATGGGTGTGTAATTTTCATTGAATCTTCGTGGGAATATACTCTTCAAGTTCAAGGTCCATAATAGCTTTTCAGTCTACAAGCAAAGCATAATCTATATTATATAAAATGATTTTTTTGTTTTTTTTTTTTCTCACAAATGACAGTTATGCCACCACAACACTGATTTTATTATTATATGAATAATACATCTAGGTTTTTTCTTTTTTTTTTTCATTTTTGCTTTCTTTCTTTTAATTTTTAGAAATATAATGTATTGATTTATATATATTTATATTTATTTATTTATAATATATTTTAAAATATAAAATACTATTTGTTATTTATACGTAGAGATGGAGTATATATATAACGCAAAATTAAAAATGATCGTTTGAGATCCGAAATTAGTGTATGTTGTACTTGTAGTCTTCTTCTGGATAACACCACACCAAAAAGAGGCCCTTTCCAGTAAATCAAAAATGGGTCTAAGATTGTTTTGTGCAGCTCAGCCCATCATACTTGGGCTGAAGTGACCCAATTTCTGTGTTAGGCCCAAACACCAGGCTTCAATTATTATAAATTTGGGTTAGTTATAGTTAGGCTGCTTTTGAAAATACAAAATTATCCTTTCCTTTAAACAAGTTTTGAAATTACTTACACTCCCTTCTAGGTTTTTCTTTTTTACACCTGATACTCTTTTAATTGGGATTTAAATAATTAAATATTGAAGTTAACAAAAATATTACATAAATTTTCAATTTTGTCCCTCATTTAGCATTTAAACATATATTTTTGTTAACATAAATGAATAAGTGTAATATATATATATATTATATATGAAGTAGGTTAATATCATTATATTTTTCCCTTATAAGTACAACATCAAATTATGTAATTTTTTTTTCAAATATCAATATTTTTCTTCCAAACCCTAATAAAGAGGAACAATGAAAATATAATTTTAAAATTTATTTGGAAGAAAGTATAATTTTGCATTTTGAAACAGTGTTTAAGCGTAATTAAACCTGCCAACTTTTTCTGGTTCATGCAATAAGGCGGCTCAAAGTCAAACATAGAATATCAGAAAACAAATACAGTGATTTGCATAAATAGAATGTAGAATTTGAGGTTCAATCACACCAAAAAAAGAAAAGAAAAAAACAGGGAAAAGAAATTTGCATGCTTTTGAGCAATTTAAAACAAGTGGACATAAGGATTTAGGAGCAACATACTCCACTCCAATCTTCACCTTCCCACCACTCGTTCCAAATCAATGGAAGCTAGCAACCACATTCACTGTCACATCTTCACTTCCCGCCAAACCAAGAAAAGGAGCAATTTGAGAAACAAGCTGCAAATCAAGAATATGCACTTCTTCTCCCTCCTCATGCCCAAGAATCTACCTGAATAATTCCCCAACATATTCCCTTCTCTCTCCATTATATCATGACTTCCTCTTATTGTTTATCTTCAACCAGAAACACCACTTCAAAAGCATTGCTCTTTAACAATTCCCATATCTATCTACCAAAGCACACCCCTTTTCATTGTCCCACCACCGATTTTCTCATTTTCAAGCCTCACAAACCGGTTTCTGTTTCACTTTTAAGACTAGGGAGCAATGGTTTTGCACGCCCTTTTGCTGCTTTGTCCTCTTTTGCGGAAGCTGAGGATGGACATGTTGAAGATGTTATCACAGCCAAAGATCATCATCATCATCAAGAAAACGCCCACTCTGATGATGATGAATTCCTTGGCATGGCACAGGCTTTCCGTGTTTCTTCCAGGACAGCTTCTGCTATATCTGTTTGCATAGCATTGGCAGCTCTATGTCTTCCACTGTTCATGAGTTCTTTGGGACAGGGACTAACTTTCAAGACTAAAGTTTTATCATATGCTACCCTTTTGCTTGGCTTCTACATGGCTTGGAATATCGGGGCTAATGATGTTGCTAATGCAATGGGGACATCTGTTGGTTCTGGGGCCCTGTCCATCCGGAAGGCGGTGATGCTGGCTGCGGTGTTGGAATTCTCTGGGGCGCTGCTTATGGGGACTCATGTCACCAGCACAATGCAGAAGGGAATTCTTGTTGCTAACGTTTTTCAAGGGAAGGATACTTTACTTTTTGCTGGCTTGCTATCTTCCTTGGCTGCTGCTGGCACTTGGCTACAGGTACAAAATATTTCAATGTTTCTTGAATTTGAAATTGTTCTCATATACAAGTCTTAATTCAGTCATAATTGCACGAAATTGTCCTATGTCATTTGATAGCTTAGGAAATTGCTTCACTCTTTGGTGATGGATCAACTGAAGGATAAACTGATTGGGAATATAAGACATAGGATAGTCTACAGTATCCTGATTATCGGTGCAAGTTTTATTTCCTCAGGTTTTGACTTGCTTAAGGCTCCATCTTCATTCTTAGGAAATAAGACCCCTCCAGTGCTTCTAAGATCACATGTCGTGCTTTCCTGGTGTTTTAGTTCTTGTCAGAGCTGAAAAAAATAAATACATAAATAAATTAGCAGGCAAATATATTGCACATAAATTGTGTTGTCTGAGTTTCTGAATTCAATTTTTCTACTCAGGTGGCATCATACTATGGTTGGCCTGTCTCAACTACACATTGTATCGTGGGATCCATGGTAGGATTCGGTCTTGTTTATGGAGGACCTGGAGCTGTCTTTTGGAGCTCACTGGCAAGGGTAACTTCATCGTGGGTGGTCTCACCTTTAATGGGAGCAATGGCGTCATTCCTTGTCTATAAATGCATTCGTCGGGTATGTGCGCGAGTCTTTTCTTCCAACAGTTGTAGTCCAAAAAAGAAGGTCTTTCCAAGCCAAAGCATTAAAATAGCAATATTCCAATTCATGGTATGATCGAAATCTAACCCTTGTCGCTGCTTGTAGTTTGTTTACAGTGCTCGAAACCCAGGACAAGCAGCTGCTGCAGCTGCACCAATAGCTGTCTTTTTAGGTGTCACTGGGATTTCATTTGCAGCATTCCCCCTCAGCAAGACAGTCCATATAGCTTTTTCTCAGGCTTTAGCCTTTGGAACTGCAGGTGCTGTTTTGGTTGACAGAATTATACGAAAGCAACTCGGACACCTCCTTGTCAAGTCTGCTAACTCCGATCCAGAGCCAAAAGGGGAAGCCCATAATGTCAAAAGTATTGGGTTCCTATCCAATATTGCTGGTCCTACCGGCACCCAGTTAGAGATAGTTTATGGAGTCTTTGGCTACATGCAAATCTTATCAGCCTGTTTCATGTCCTTTGCACACGGAGGAAATGACGTTTCCAATGCAATAGGCCCATTAGCTGCAGCTTTGTCAATTCTTCAAGGTGGGATGACTGGAGCTGAGATTGTAATTCCTAATGATGTCCTAGCATGGGGTGGATTTGGAATTGTCGCGGGGCTGATGATGTGGGGATATCGAGTTATTGCAACAATCGGAAAGAAGATAACAGAGCTAACACCAACCAGAGGATTTGCTGCTGAGTTTGCAGCTGCATCTGTGGTTCTGGTAGCGTCAAAACTTGGACTTCCCATCTCAGGCACTCATACTCTGGTCGGGGCGGTAATGGGGGTAGGCTTTGCCAGGGGGCTTAACAGTGTGAGAGCGGAGACAGTGGCGGAGAATCTTGACCAAGTTGTTGCCGGGCATGCTTTGAGGGCACGGAAGATCATACTGTGAACTTTTGGATTGTACGCGATTGAACAGAAGTGTTCTTTCAACCAAGGTTGATAGAACACATCACAAACTGTCTGATTGTGTGTTATATCAAGTGGTGGAAGTATTACGGAGAAACACGTTGGTCTAGAGCTTTTCAGCTGATATTGTTATGATTAATGTGTATATCAGAAACTTCAAGAGTTGAGAGTAGAACGTGGCCAGAAGAGGCCTTAGGATCCAATTGTCTGCTTATGTTGAATGCATAGTTCATCATCTCACTAGTTAATTCATTCTAACTACATCACAGAGGGGAAACCTGTCTTGGTGTGAACAGAGTAGAAATGCACATCTATGGGCTTTTTCTTTCAGCAATAAAGATATTGTTGGGATGTCATGCACTCAAATGTATATTAGAACTTCGAAATTAATCGCCTTCAAAGTATCTTGTTTCATTAGATTTCACGTTCTTCACCACCTAATATAGGTCTTGCATCACTGAGCCATCAGCCACCCATATGAACTGATCATATATATGTGGTTAATGGCTGCAGAAACACATGAATTGCAATATCATATAATATTGCACTCTAGTTTTAAAGTAAAAGTACCTTTAAGCCAAACAGAGAAGTAGAATAGTATTGGTGGACCATCGTTAAAGATTAGTCAAGTTTAGATGGAACAAGAAGGAGCCTAAAACATATCTCGCTTTCGCAGCCATTTGACATACAGACAGTAGAATTATGCTTTTTCAACCTAACAGAGTTGATGAAATACTGGTACAAGAAACAAACTCGGACATGATTGGAACAAAAAAAGATAACACAGGCAACTTTTACAAGGATCTTCTAATCCACAAACGGCCATGAGAACGTACCAAGAGTTAAAAAACGATCTTGAAAACTCTTTCACAAACATGACATAATCAGCTTTCAAGTGGTAGTAGAAGAAAAGCACATGCGTCCAGCAAAAAGACACTCTCATGGAGATACCTCTTGTATAGAAGTCAGACTCGGCTCCCAGTCAATTTCCTTCCACATCCTTGGCCTCTGGATGGGGGGCACGAATTGTCTCCTCTCTTTAACATGCTTTCGCAAAATGGCCCAACTTTCTTTAGAGACAATGAAATCCCCAGAGCAAATAGAATCATCAGAACGATCATCTCCAACTCCTTCAATTTCTTTGGACTCTGAGATTGGTTTGCCATTGTGGGCAGGTTCATTGATTCTCCCTTTCTGTGAGTGTCTACGTTTAATCTTCTCCACAGTTGTAGATCGAATAATAAAGTATTTATTTCCAGGTAACAAGATATCATCAGCTGATAAAATGGATTCATGGGGGCGCTTGAAGACATTAGGCCGGGCAATACACATACCTGGATATTTTTTTATCAATATAGAGGCAGGAATTGCATACGAGTACATCTCAATTCGCCCACCAGCATGAACTATTCTCACCACAACATCCTTTATTTCTGCGCTAACACTGATTGAAATATTTTCATCTAGCAGATCTTTTCTTCTCTGAGATTCACTATCTAGCACTGAACTAGAGCCGAAGCATGAACACATATCTTCAGCATTGACAGCAACCAGAACCTCTTCATATAGTTATGCGCATAATATATGCCATATTAACTAGAGCTTTGGGCTTAAGGATTTCATAGGTAGAGCATTTTCTTGATTGGTCTTCTTTGCAGGCTACCTTTTCAGCTTTATACCAACAGAACCATCGATGATTCCTACGCAAAAGATGGGGAATATCAGCCAGGAAACAGTTCCAATTGATTTCTCCGCCCCGTTAATAACAAAGTTATTGATTAGCCTGTCCCTGTTCCGCAGAAGCATCCTAGTGTTGGTATCATCCGCTAAAAGCCCCCAAAACACCTGCGGTCCCAGCCTGTTCTTCCTTGCCCAATCCAGTTGTTAAGCGACCTATCTCGTCGAAGGATGTTGTTGATGAACAGTATACAACAATGAGATCAACAAAGTTTGAACTATCTCAGAAATTTATTAAAAAATAAAAAGAACTGAGTGCAAGACTGGAAGAGGTTAGGAGGTCGCGGCGGAGGCGGATGCGGATGGGGAGGAGGGTATTGAGGTGGTGAAAACTAATGCGGAGGCTGGTGAACAGTGCAAGAAAGAGAAGAAGGGATACTGTATTTGCTCGGAGGAGTGAGGTGGCTGCCACCTAATGCGGCGGAGGTGATGATAGCGAGGCTGACGTTTGGGGTTGATTTCGAAATTGGGTAATGGAAATGGCCATAGGTGGTTGGACAGCGGCGGAGGAGGGGAGAAGGTCTTTGTCTTTGGTACGCATCCGCTGTTGACGGCGGCGCGTGAGGTGGAGGATAACAGTGGGGCAGCTATACTGATATTTTTTGTGTAATTACCATTTGGGTATAATTATGGCAACTATCTGAAGACAATGCATGACCTTTTCAGTCTTTTTAACACTACACTTCTGAAAATATCTTCTCTTCTCCATCAAACAGATTTCTGCACCATAACCGACCGCCATAGACAAAGCTCAAAGCGGTTTCTGTTTTTTCTGTTTCTGCGAGTACATATGACGCCGTCGGCATGGCCGTAGTGCTCGGTAACATATCTCCATTCCTAGACCTCCCCATGTCAGCTCCTCGCACCATAATCTCCGACAGCAGGGCCCTCCGACGTCCTTTTGTACCTTTTCAAGAAAGATATCATCAAAGCCCTCACTTTGAACCGGTGTTTGATCACAAAGAGAGGTACTTGAACAGAAAGAAATCGAAGCAGTCCAAGGTGAATGAAGTGGAGTACGAAAATTCTAGCGACGATGAGAATTGGAACGGGAAAGGGAACGAATTTGAGGATGAGCTCGGAGAAGACAAGGGTTTCAACTGGGAGAAGGAGATGAGGAGAAGAGTGCAGGAGATTCAGGACATGAGGGAGTTGGAGAAGAAAGCTGAAGAGTTGCAGTACAAAGTTGATCAAGAATATGGAGATGGTGATAGTGAGAGTGGGTAGAACGAAGAGACTGAAGAAGAGAAGCGCACGAGAGTCAGAAAAGAACCGAGAAGGTTGGTTTCCTTTTCTTGATTTCACTTTACCAATTTTAGCTTTCCCCTTCGACGGGTATACCTTGCCGGAAGCTGATTGATACAACAGTTGCTTTTCTGCAACTATGTTATTCATGTGATTCCAAATGCCCGAACGATCAAATAAACTATTGCAAAGATTTACATTCTTTGTTAATTAGGAGTATTCGTCTAATCTCATATTGTGTTGATGCGGAAGGGACGTGGAGATACGAAACTCTGTTGTGGTTGTTTGTGATGGAGTCTGTGTGTGTTTACATTCACGTTTGGGTATAAATGATAAACTAAAGAAACCTGTTTATGGTGGAACGGTCACCATTGGGACACATTTGGTGGAATGCAAACCTTGCATCGAGTTTGTGTAGTAACTCTCAGCAGTAACATAGAGTCTTGTTATTTGTGTACTCATTGGGAACACAGAGATCATGGAACTAAGAATTAACGCACATTTTTGTTACGAACCCTTCTTTTAGTTTTTTGTTTGATTAGAAGCGCTCTGGCTTTGTATGTTGCTTGTCTTTCTTGTGAATCTTTGTATACAATTGGGTACAACTTAATAGTTGAATGAAATCGGCGCAAATGGGAGAATTTACCATTACCCTGCTCTTGGTTTACTTCTCTTTTTTCCCTTGTCCTCCTTGCTCCAAATCCATACAATCGTAAGTAGCTCATTTACTGTTTTCAAAATTTTTGGACTGTCATCTTGTTGGACTTTAGAACTTGAATATTTTAGCAGATCTTCATTACTTTTGATTGAAAATATAGGTAGCAAGGGAGCAAGCAGAACAAAGAAAAACGGCTCAGTTGATGTTCGAATTGGGACAGAAAGCTTATGAAAAGGGTACATATGGACGTGCCGTCGAGTTTCTTGAAACTGCCCTCACTATCATTCCCAGGCCTACCTTGTTTGTCGGTGAGGTTGGTAACATTATGATTCCTATGTAACCATCTCTTCTGTCAGTTTTTTTCAGCTTGCTATGGCTTATGAGGCTAATAATTGCCACGCCCACTGCATTGCTTTGTATCAGCATTTGGAAAAGCAGCATCCCAGTGTCAGTATCCAACGCCAGGCTGCAGAACTGCGCTACATACTGCAAGCACCCAAGCTTAAGATATCCCAGGAAGAGATGGTGACAATCCCACTAATAGGTTCTAGCTACGACAGGTTAGCTAATCTTTGACACTAGAATGTCCATTTTTCTAATCTATATCAGATAGTCATGTCTTGCTTAAAATGACCTAAACAAAAGAGCGGAGGGTATTCGAACTAATGTACTGCCTCATGCATTAGAATCCATGTAATTTTACAAGTCATTCATAGTATATCACTGTCATCAGCGATTGAATGGTTCCACTACAAGGACAAGGAAAGGATCAGAGATTGAATGGTTCCACTACAAATCAGCTTCCATCAACCAAGGACTACTTGGGGGACTTGGTGTGGAAACCACCAGTTGATGTGGAGAAGAATCGTGCATTCTGGGCATCGTTAACATTGTGGATTGGTCTCGTAGGAGCTGCACTATTTCTGCAAAGATGAAGCATTCATTTGTACAGTTATGCTTTGAGCATGTATTCTTATGCATGAATAGATTGCTGCGATTGTTATACAAATATATCTCCTCATTGCATAAATGTCCTGTAACATATATAGTTCCATGCATGTAGTAGATGTTATACTGATCCTATTCCATAGCCTAAAGCCAGGTTAATAGTATTTGAAATGCATAGATGGCTCAACCTTTTGAACAATGTAGCCAAGGCAAGTAATATGGCAGCTGGATCGCTATGTACAATGTGGAGTTGTTCTTGTGGGCATACCCTGGAGGAAACTTTGTACCCCACCCTCATAAAAAACAAAGTTAATTTTATTTATTTTTTGGATAACTTGACCATATCTGATGTATGCTGTCAGCTATGTCGAGACTCCACGCTCTCATTCTTCCATTTAACTGTCCTGTTTGTAATCAACTTTGTACTTTGCAGTTTGCAGCTAAGGAATTCTCAAACTAGTGGAAGTACTATTTTCTTGTTTTGTTTTTTTTTGTCCATTTGCTTGCTTCATGGCTAATTATTTTATGGTAGATAGATCGGCCAAGATTAATGTTTAATGACCAATCCATTATTAAACAAATGGTAATTATATGGACTGGACAGCCCCGTCTTGGTTATTTCCAGAACATTCGTAATAAGTGGAGAATAAAGGGCATGAAATGAAAATGGTTGCTAATAATTCTATTGAATACTTACAAAAGATTTCATAGGCAATGGGACAAGGAGAGGTACTTCCATGTTCTGCCACTTGTGTCTGTTGCATATCATTTTCATTCACCACAAATTCTTTTTCTTTTCCCTTTTTTCTTTAAAGTGTATACTGAGACATCAACCTATAACCTCACCTCCAATTATTTGATTTAATATGGTATAAAACTATAGTAAAAAGAGTTCATATGGTTAATTATAGACAGCTTAACTAAAGTTGTAATCTCTAATTATTCAGAAACTATAGTGTTTATCAGCAGCTAATTTGCCTGAACCAAACAAACCAATCAAGAAAAGTAAATAAAGCCCACTTGACTATTTTAGACTCTTCTAAACCTTTCAATGACTGACTCCCTTACGTAAAATTTTAATTCGGATTTGATTAAATTTAAATTAATTATATAAAATTTTTATTTTAAATTGAATTTGATTAAATTTATATTAATTATATGATAAATATAATATATTTATATTATAAATTATGTATAATTCAAGAAAAATAATTATTCATAAAATAAATATATGATATTTATTATATAATTAATTTAATTTGAATAAGAACCTTTTGAGATTCCAATTATCTTTTGTAGTCTGAGTGCATGTCAACCACGTCTTAATGTGTGTATCTTGCGTAAACAACACTTAAATCGGTCTACCAAACGGGTCCTTATTTTAGTATTTTCTGACCCCCTCAAAATCTTATTGATTTTTAATTACAATATTTAAGTATACTTAAAGATTATCTAATAATTGTGGAAATTAGGGATTAAAATATACCTTAATTACAATGTTTTTGAATTCTTTAGAAGTACAACTGTATGTACTAAGCACAAACATGCGATAAACAAACAAGAATGTAAGTGAACTGCTTTACTTTCCCCACCCCTTTTCACCACAGACCTCTGCGCACAGAGAGAGAGAGGAAAATTCCGCCTTTTTTGACTACTCCTCACGACGACTTCTCTAAACCGCAGAAAACTTCTCCGAGAATCTTTCAACCGATTTCTTGATTCACCAACAATGGCAGCAAAGCCCACGTCCAGTGCAGTCACTCCGACGATAATCCCTCAGAAACTACAGCCCCAGAAGCAGGGGGTAATCGAGCAACAAGAGAAGCGAATCGAAGAGGTTTTATCTTATCCAATCCTTCTATCGGACCAAATCAGTGAAGCGGTTAAGGAGGCGGAGTCCTTTAAGTTCGAGTGCTCCGAGGTGGGCAAGCAGGTTGAACGCCTCTGCCAAATGCTCCGCTCCGCCGTTCGTCTCGCTACATCCACCACCGCCGGCGCCACCTTCTACGATCGTCCCCTACGCAGAATCGCCGCCGAGGTCTCCAAGAATCTTGAAAAGTCTTTGACCCTTGTCAAGAAATGCCGGCGGCGGAGCATGCTCCGCCGTGTTGTGACTATCGTCTCCGCCGCGGATTTTCGGAAGCTACTCGCACTTCTGGACTCCTCCGTGGCTGATATGAAATGGGTTTTGAGCATCTTCGACGCTGGTGGCGCCGGCGGAGGTATTGTCCTTAGTTTGCCTCCAATTGCTAGTAATGATCCTATAATTTCTTGGGTTTGGTCTTTTATCGCTTCATTGCATATGGGCCAATTGCCAGATAAGACCGAGGCCGCAAATGAATTGGCTTCTTTAGCTAAAGATAATGATAGGAATAAGCAAATTATAGTTGAAGAAGGTGGGATTTTGCCTTTGTTAAAGTTATTAAAGGATAGTTCATCATTAGAAGCACAAATTGCTGCTGCATCTGCACTTATTAATTTAGCTAATGATGAAGAAAGGGTGCGGGCAATCATAGATGAGTCAGGGATTCAAATTATTGTTCAAGTTTTGGGGGATTCACCGACGAAGGTTCAAATAAGGGTTGCGAATTTGGTAGCTAAGATGGCTGAGCATTGTCCTCTTGCACAAGAGGATTTTGCAAGGGAGAATGTGATTAGGCCACTTGTGACATTGTTGTCATTCGACTTGTTCATGGATGATCCTAAGCTAAAATCAGCAAAACAAAGTATTCATTCCATTGTTCAGATTAACAAGGAAATGGAGAAGAAGAATTTGTACAAACCAGGATCCAGTTCATCTTTGTCTAAGCATTACTCAGAGGGAAGTAGTAAGTGGGGGAATCATAGGAAGGACAGGGAGAACGAGAAGCCTGAGGTGAAGCTCAAACTTAAAATTAGTTGTGCCGAGGCATTATGGATGCTTGCTAGAGGGAGTGTGCCAAATAGTAGGAGGATCACAGAGACAAAAGGTTTACTTTGTTTGGCTAAGCTTGTTGAGACGGAAGAAGGCGAATTGCAGAGTAATTGCTTGATGACGATAATGGAGATAACTGCTGCAGCTGAATCTAATGCTGATCTCAGAAGGGCAACTTTCAAGACAAATTCTCCAGCTGCTAAGGCTGTTGTGGATCAGCTACTCAGGGTGATTAAAGAATCTGATGATCCAAGGTTGCAAGGAGCAGCTATAAGGGCAATAGGTTCCTTGGCTAGAACATTTCCAGCCAGGGAGACAAGGGTTGTTGGCCCCTTGGTTGAAGTGCTTGGCCACAGAAATCAAGATGTGGCAGTAGAAGCTGCTGTTGCACTTGGGAAGTTTGCTTGTCCTGACAATTTCCTGTGCGTGGAACATTGTAAGACTATAATTGAGTTTAGAGGTGTTCCACCTCTTATGAGACTCTTGAGGGGAAATGAAAGGGCGCAATTGCATGGATTGATTCTTGCCTGTTACCTTGCCATTCATGTACTTCCCTTGCCTACATTGTTCCATCGACCAGAGGCTGTTCACGATTTGGAACGAGCTGGATTGCTGAATGCTTTCGAGGGGGTGGATCGCACATTCATCGCTCAACATCCTGAATTGAAAGAGTTGATACCTCAAGCAATATACCATCTAAGTGTGTTTCACCAGTCTCACTCTGGTATGCTTGCTCAAAGACAGTTCTAAGTTGTAATACCATAAATATGACTTCGGAGTTCATGAAAGCCAGTATCAATGAGATGTAGCAGAAACAAATGGATGTTGGCACTGGATTTCATGGGAGGTATTAACTGTCTGTACAAATGAAAAGAGATTGTATTTTAAGAAATATTGTTTTATCTTGACAAAGAAATGGGAAGATGGAAATGAATCAACATTGAATAGTAGCTTATCATGTTAGCAGCCGCTGCTGTTCTTCTTGGAGTTTAACATATCAACATTTCCGCCGCTCTCAAATTTTAGAGTTCTTCTGGGATTATTTTTCCCTTTTCTCATGTGTGCAACAAGGAGAACATGTTAATCTGTTCTGTACACTGATCCATTTCTCCGGCAGTTGCTGCTTTCTGCTCGTTGTAGCAACAATGAAAACAACTGCCTTCTGCTCGTTGTAGCAACAATGAAAACTTTCTTACATATTTTGTGGGCGTGGTTGCTACATTTATCCAGAGCATAGCTGCATTTGTTTGTTTTTAATCGTAATAATTCAAAATGCCCTGGCAATGTGCTAAACTTCTTGGCATTCTATTTTTTATGGTCATACCACTTGTCCTTAAATGGAGGGGGGAAACTGGCCAATGCTTTGGAAGCTGTTCTTCACCATCAATCATATACTTATTGGCTCACAATCGAAATTTGTAGCAAAATATAAGGATTGATTCTGTTATTACTACAGTTCTCTAAATTTAGAAGAAAATACAGCAAGTAAACTTATACAGCAAACCAGATAGGCAATCAGAGGCACAAAGTCGTTTAGTCAAGGAGGTATACATTCAGACTGTTAATGTTACATCAGATATTCTAGGTTTATGCAAAGGTCATAATATTTACATCAGCAATTATTCTTGAGAACCTATAACTTACGGGATGAGGAAACCAAAAGCTATCTAGCATGTATCCACTTTTATACCACACGTAGACTGAAGCGTTCAAATAGCAGCCAGTGCAAAACAAGAAGGAAACGTCTGGACTGGAGAGTAATAAGCACAATTCAGCGAGATGAAGGCAAGGCACGCCATGAGTCAGCAAGTAATATTGCTCTATCACGAGAAGTTGCAGATAGCTGCTGAAGTATAACATTTTTCAAACGAGCCGCAGCCCTCTCACCAGCCCTCGTTGCCAGCTCCAGGTACACCACAGCCTTCATCATATCTCCTTCCTGTCAGAGAAGTAGCATAAGATCTACTGAGCTTGTCACAAGTCAGAACCACAACTTGAATGTCAATCAACGGAACAAGCTATCTTTAACTAGTGAAGTTCAAAAGATACTAGTATATTAGACAATCCTCAAATTTGAAGGCAATAATTCCTATTGTAGCAGAACTATGAGCATTTTTCCATCCTATGTAAAATGATTCGTAGGTGTGACTCCAGTGTAGGTTTGTTTTACATACTGAAAAGAGACCCAGTCCATGTTCAAACTGAGCTTTGCTATGACCATGATCAGCTGCCCTTTTCATCCATTTTCTTGCCAACCTGTGAGACTGCACTAGACCTTCACCCATTAAGTAGCATAGAGATGTATTATACATCGCACGCACATATCCCCCTTCAGCAGCTCTATGATACCACTGAGCCTGTCAAAGATCAAACAGAAGAGAGGGTAAATCTTCAGGGGCACAAAAATAGAAAGCAGATTAGGTCATGGGTTACTCTACAAGCACCTTCAGGACTTAATTGCATTCAGGCATTCATGGATTTCTGTCAGGCACCACTACCATAACTCTAGTTTGGACCATGATCAGGTAAAGGAGATATCCAAAAATTATTAGCTAGGAATCATCTTGGACAAGGTACAAATTTCCATATCCAGATTAACAAATGAAACAAAGCCCCTCATAATGTAAGTCTAAGATGAGAAATTAGCTTTTCTTGAGAAGAAAACATATCAAATATGAGCACCAGCAGTCTGTACACCAAGTATTCAAAGAGAAGAAAAGCTGGGACACACTGCTTCTTGGAGACTTCGTCCCACCCCTCGACCTTGATGTAAACAAAGTGCAAGTTGGTATTGAGCACGAACATGGCCAGCAAAAGAAGCTTGGTATAACCATCCAATTGCCTCTTTGGTGTTTGGCGGACTAGCTGCAACATTCACACCACCATAGACATGATATCAGTTACTTTTTTCCAGATAAATGACACACCAAAATTACTAGCGTGTGCTTACACTTGTTTAATTAATATTTTACTGCCTCATCCATCCAAAATATAAAGTTAGTTCAGATATCTTTCACTTGGTTATTACAAATGGGAATGGTGGCATAGAACATCCATCCAAAGGGCAATCCTCCCAATCCAGTGATATATTATGTTTTGAATGTCCTAAAAGAAGGAAATAAGTTAACCTCACCTGCTCCCTGTTTAACCCAACATGCAAGTTGCACAGTATGATAGGTGGAAAGCAGAATGAATATTCAGAGGCATGCTACGCACAGTGTGAAAATCATGATCCATTTAGAGCATAAAAAACCAACACACATAAAGGTGTGGGATAGCCAACTGACTAAACATTTACTTGATGAGCTATCTTCCTTCTTTCTTTACCCTTTTCTTTCAAAGTATTCCATGAGTGTGGATATCAAACTATCAAGCAGTCACAACAGCTGAGATTTGCAATCTGAGAAATTTATTAAGAACACAATTTTATACCTGAAGTTGAATCACCTACATCACTTCCAATGTTTTTGTTATGTTTAAGATCATCAATGTTCAAATGAATATTCGGGTTTCTGATTAAGGATATGAGACATTCCAGTGACTTCCTATATTACCCTTGTTCTTCAGACTAAGAACAAGAAGCAGCAGCAACAACATTAGAAGTACGCCGATGATGAATAAAACCTATAAGATTTATCAACTAAAACACTAATTAAGAATCAGATGCAGGATCAATATTTATTCTTTCTCAATCATTCATATACAGTGCTAAATCCCGATCATCATCATGCATCCCATTCTGGTATTAAACTCATGTAAATCAAACAAAAACGAGAGCTTCATACAGTTTCTAGTTGACTTAAAAAATCAAAGCAAGATTTCTTTAATGAGGTATCCATTTGATAAAACGTCAAAGTATGGCAACTTAAGAATCAAGCAATGAGGGAAAAGGTGAAGAAATCACACAGAAATTACACATTGGAAACACTATACCTTGCAAATAGGAAATAGCCAAATTACACTGTCCAGCAGGGTCACCGAGCTCAGCCGCCCTCCTATACCAAGCAATCCCCTCATCCTTTCTCCCCATCTCCCAATAAATTAAACCCGCGTCCACCATAGCGAGCGTGGACCCACGCGCCGCCCCCTTCAAGAAAGAATCCAAAGCCTTATTCAAGTTAGCCTTCACTCCTCCACGCCCATGCTTGAACCTCTTTCCCCACTTCAAGAAAACCATCGCCTCACGCAAGGGCTTCAGCGCGTCCCTCCACGCTCTGCAGACGAGCGAAGCTGCCTTCAAGTTGGGCAGCGTAAATGAAGCCGCAATCCTCGAAAGAACATCGTACGGCAGTGCTGAAAAATCGGAGCTTGAAGAAGAAGATGAGGAAGACGGCGTTTTTGGGGTGGAATTGAAGAAAGAAGGGTGGGTTTTGGCGGGCTTCGTGAAAGCAGAGGAATCATTGGGTTTCTTCATAAAGGGTAGGGCAGTGAAGTGAAGGCCATCTGATTTGCAGGGCCATGTTTTCTGCTTCATGGGTAGCGGTGACGGTAGAGCGGTGTAAGTGGGCAGTGGAGGGGCGGTGGGGGTTGTGACGTCAAGTGAGACACACCAGAACTATAATAATAAGCGAGTTAGTACAGTTGAGATGGAAATAGAAGAATACAACATTCATATTTGACCTTTCTTCACCATTTCACATCATTTACTCTAAAATTTAAAACACAAATCATTTATTCCTTCAGATATTATCAGTATTGAATTAGTTATAAATTCAAAATCTAATAATTAATAAACATCTTATATGTCAGTTGAATTAGGAGTAATGGGCCAAATTTATCCAATAATGAATCATCTTGGGCGGGCCTTTTCGGAGTAAGATTGGGCTTCTATTGTATTTTCACAAAAGTAAAGTGCTTTGTAGGCAGTTTGGGGATATGCCCCAGATAATGATAGTAGAAGCATTTGGGCTCGAGAATTATGGGTAGATTTGGGCGGCTCTTTTAACAGGATACTGCATTTTCATGGGACTGAATCCTATATTTTGGAAGACAAAAACACAAACAACAGTCTCAAGGTCAGTGGAGGAATATGGCTGCAACCGCTTGGATCATCTATATCTTGAAAGATCCTGGAGTCTCCGTCGGCACTCCTATCTATTCTTTTGCGACAACAAAGCAGTTTTTGGTATTTCACGAGCGCACTAAACGCCTGAAAATTGACTGCCACATTGTTAGGAACAAATATAAAGGAGTCATCCAGCCCACTTGCTTAATCTCTAAGCAGCAGCTGGCAGACTTATTTATGAAGCCTCTCCCTGGTGCACACTCACCCTTCCAAGTTGGGCTTGGTTGGCACAACCCCAAGTCCAACTAAAGATTGCTCCAATTGATAAGGATGGAGAAGCAGACTGAAGTGCAGACACATAAACACAACAGGGTCTGCTGCTTTCTGTAGAAGCACGTTTTTTAGTTTTTCTGTAACGCTTTATTCATTATGAATTGAGCTGCAAGTTGGTGGTTATGCTAGCTAATTAGGTGGTTAGTGTAAATAAAGTGAATTTAACGGAAGTTGTACACAGAATAGAAACATCTCTCCCTCTCTCTCTGTTTTAGAATGAAAAACGCCTCTTCCATAACACGTTTAAAATCCCTCTCCCTATAAGCAGACTGTTGTTCAGAACTGCACTTGAATTCCAGCAACATGGCTTGTAGGAATCTTTACAATTCTGTCTGCATTTCTTTGATTTTTCAGCTTCCAAAATCGACTCTTATTTTCTTCTTGTAACGTCCCATAATAAAACTCAATTTTTATTTTAAAAAGACTATATATAATTTAACATAATGAATGGAGCTCCAGCAGATATCCCAACCTTGAAAAATTCAAAATCTCCAAATCGTCTCATCCCTTGCCAAAGAAGCGCCCCAGCAATTGCCCGAGTGCTATACGCTTTTACGAGATGGGATTCCACTTCAATATATGTATATAATGAATTTTGATTTTTTTAAAAAATTTATATAAAATTACATGTTCACTCAACCCAAATAAGCGCTACAAACCACAAACCCAATACATAGATAAAAAAATATACATTCTTTACGTACGGATTTGTGTTTGTTTGGCACTAATATAGACATCCCTCTCATGTGCTGTCTGCAATTATTGAAGCTAAAGACATTTTTGTAGCATATATATAAATATATATAATAGTGTTATAATGTTGTAGACCACCATCTCAGTCACTACATGCCAATTGCTAAGTAAAAATTTGTACAAATTATAAACTTGCAGAGACGTGTTGGACTTCAATTCACTTGTTGTGTAGGGCACGGATCCCGACAACATACTTTTTTATTCCCCCACATCATACCTTTATAAGGAAACTCAAATTCCAACATCAAATTTGAATTAATTATATGCTAATGCAATACATTTATAGTGTGATTGATGTACAATTAAAAAAAAATAATTAATCATAACAAGTGTAGTACACTTGCTTTATAATTGATTTGATTCAATCAAATTTAATTCCAACTAAAAATTTCTACCTCTAGAATAGGTAAACTCCACCTTGTCATTAATCTTTTTTCCTTGGGAAAAAAAATAAAAAAACGTTGAAGTCGATTCATGCTGGTTTTCACTCTTTGCTCAACAAGTGGAGTTGCAGCTTTTTGGATTAACATTCCATAATATTAATCAAAAGCAAACAAATTTAGGCACAATTATGTCACTACCTAAGGGTTTAGGTATGAATTGAATAGTACTACGGCAATCCAATAAATGATAGATCAGATACTCAAGATCGAGTTCAATAATGTACTCACATTCATTTAATAAATTCGAGTAACTTTAATATGTAACTGAATAAAAATCTTTATAATGTGAATAATCAAGAATTAGTATGTCTTTTCGAGCTGAACTGAAATTCCATTATTTTGTAAAATATGAGATTGTAGATTTCAGTCCCATTTTAGGTGTAGGTATGAAGTACTCGAGTTGGATGTGATTAACCAATCAGTCAAAGGAATGATTATAGAAAAAGGAGAAAAGGAACCAACCATTCAAAGGCTTTTATAATTGGGTATAAAGGGTTGCAAATTAGAGAGAGTGTATGAGAGTGTAAAGTTTAAAGTGATAATGGGAAAAGTGGGCAGATACCAAAAAGACGATGTAAGAAAAAAGAGTAGACCACATGAGTTTGAGTTAATCCCAAAACAAGTAGGCTAGTAGGGATAGTGGTGTGGTGTGGTGTGCATATTGATCTCCAAGCATAGGATTCCAATCCAGTAATCTATCATCACTTGTGGAATTTGTCTCTTGCCCAAACTCATCACAAAAAAAGAAAAGAAAGAATTTACAGAGAAACTTGGCAATATCATGATCATAAAGGCGTCCTAGGTGGGTGGCCCGGGGGGGGGGGGGGTGGGGGGGTGTTCAATGGTTATTGTTTGGTGGGACATTATCAAAGACTGAAAAAGGGTACAGGATAATGAAAGATAAGTATAGTAGCTAGCATTCATGATGATATGGTCTTCAACTTGTTAAGAGATTTGTCAGTCAATCATCTTTAAAAACCTATCCCTCCCTTCACCTCTAGCCAGTAGCCACCCCCCCCCTCTCCCACTTCACTTGCATCCATCTGCATGTATCTTTACCTCATTTTCAGTAGTCTTGATCATTTTTACACTGTAAGTAGTCAAGAACTAGATCAGAATGGACTTGAAATTTTTGTGCTGTCCCTTCATATGAAAACATGATAAAGTACTATTCATATGACTCGACTTTGAATTTTGTTTGAAGCTGCAGCAAAATCAAGACACAAAAAATTTATCGGTCAGTATTTGTAAACATATATACCTAGTAAAATTTGGCATATAATTATTTATTTATAGCTAGGCCCACATCAGCGATGTACATCAGAAGACTAAGTTACATCAACACACAGATGATCAAGGAACTACAAACTATTAAAACTGGCAAAGATTAGAAGAAAGACAAAAAGAAATCAACATTGTAGGAGTTATAATTATATAACTAAATTAAACTATTTGAGCATGCAGAAACCCTTTTTCTTGCACCAGTTATGCCCCCTCAACACGGCGTATGAATATTGATTCCAAGTCCGGAGGATTGAAAAACTCCCTAGCTCCTCTATACTGGCATATTGATCTTGAAGAAGCCGGCTTTCGCTTCTTGGGAGCCGGCGGGCAAACCTGTCTGCTAGGGATTCTTGATTCCACAGATGTTGGAGTGGTCGAGAAGAACTCTTCTTCAGCCTCCGTTCTCTCCATGGGTTTGGTGAAAATCGGCTTCAAAGGAGCTCGGAGTGTAATTCCAGACATAACCCACTTGTCGGAATCCATTTGGTGAAGCTTTTGTGAGGCACCCATTTTGAGGATCAAGAATTTGGAGGGTCGGGCTGGCTGTATATATAAATAGTATGCGCAGGAAGGATTAATAGGTAGGTAGAAAAAGGGGTGTTTTCTTTATTCTTGATGTAGGGAAGAGGGAATAGATTCTTGAGAAACTTGTTGATGAGAAAAGGGAAGACTTATAGCTTGTGCAAAAAGGGGGTTGAATTGGAATGGAAGGAGGAAGAGTGTGTGTGAATGTTGTTTCTGTGTTTTATAGCGAAATGCGATAGAAAGGCAAAGAACCCGAGGAATTCGCTTGTGCCCGTAAAAAATTTCCTGACCGCCCGGGCAGCTATGTAAGTATGGATGATGTTGACTTTGATCTGTCTGAAATCTGTTCTGTTTCAGCCGTCAATTGTTTTGGTTTTCCATCTTTGTCCCCAGTATATCACAGATTTCTCATCACGCCTTCTTGATCACTTTTGCTTTTATACATGTAATAATTATAAATATTTATTCATTATTTAAAAAATTATAAATATGTTTTTAATTTTAACGTTGGTTTAATAATAACTACATTCTATTAAGTTTCATACTTGTATAAACTTTTATTTTTTTGAGAATATTCAATAGAATAGTAGAACGTAGAGAAGTTAAATGAGAAAAAGTATTGAGTGCGTAATTTTCACATAAAGGTGGGATCAATCTTGGTGGAGATGGATGCTAGTTGTTATCAGGTGAAGCCAATTTATCCAGACAACCTAACCCAAGAATAAAGACTAATAAATCTTGAGATTCTTCTTTTAAAGCCATTGATTCTTTCAGTAGGGTACTTTCTCCTGCTTTTAGCCTGTGGATAGTGATCTAACCTATTTCTAAAAAATGACTTGGCATTTGTATCTCTCCGTTTTATTACATCAAAGTGAAAGAAAGATAGATTAAAGTAGCCTGTGATAATTTTTGTGCAGAAAGTAGATTATCAAACAATATACATGTGGATGTTTCACCATTTCTTTTACATCCTTGAATAGCCCCCGTTGTCTTCATATTGCTCCATGAATTCGTCGTTGAATTTCTTGAAACTGGCCATAATGGCAGGCATATCTTCCTCAGCTGGTAAGATGGTGGTTCTCAGATGGAACACCCTACACTTAAATGTAATCCATTAGTATCATCCTATGACTCGATTTTATCTTAGTAAAGCACGTAAATGTCTTGAAAGAGATCGAAGTGTTGTAGTATGCTCGTACCCTTCTTTCTGACCAAAGCCTGAACCTGGGACGGTGGAAATTCCGGTGGCCTCTAGCAGCTTAAGACAGTAGAAAACATCAGCTACTTTTCCAGCCCTTTTTGCAGCCTCCATTACTTTTAGAGGTAGGCGTATTTGAGGGAAAGAATACATAGCACCTGAAACCATTTTCTTGTCAATGCAAGATATGCATGCATAAGTATTGAGATAAGTGTCAGGGCCTATGTAGAGAGTGATATATATACCTTCAGTGAAATTGCAAACCACATTTCTGCAGCAGTTAAATCCATCCGTCATTATTCGCGCTCTCCGCCTCAATGACTCTAGGATTCCTTTGCTGCAAAGAAAATGAAGCGAAGCAATTCTTAAGTACTCTGAAGGAATTACAACTGGGTGCCCTGTTGTGCAACTGTAGGTACGGCAGGGGAATCGTGTGTTGGAACTACGGAATGTAGAAGATAAATCCCACATTCAGTTACAAGAATAGATTTAAGCAGTCCTACCTTTCTCTAACATATCTCTCATATGATATATCTCCGGGTTTGGGAGGGCTGACCATAAGTCCCATCTGCAAATGGGAAGGACGACATTTTGGGTCATCTTTTAAGCCTAAACAGGAATATGATCTCAACCATTTTCACCACCATATGTTCAAAGAAGAGGTTGCCCATATAGCAACCACAACGTATAGCATATATAAGCGACTTACAAATATTTGTCCAGGAACATTTGGACTCAGGGAGATGGAAGCAACCTTGTATATTTCCTCCACTGTCTGCAACATATAACAACCATGACAAAGAAAGTAATTGTAATAAAAGTGATATATAAGCCCAGAGAAAGCCATTGATCAAGATCCAAGTTCTATCATGAACATACAAGAGCATAAAGGGAATTGCATTGAAGAGTATTTCTACAAATTCCAGCATTTGTAGAGGTCAGAATCTAACAGGAGAACCATGCGTAAAATCAATAGCAACACAAACCTGTGGAGAAATATTGGTCATCTCAAAGTATCCACCGCGTTGCCCACATTCTCCCCAATAACCTTTTGAGACAGTGTGGAATGAGACAAGCTGGACCTCCTTGCTTATGGGTGGCCCCATGTCCATCAGAACCTTTCGAATGTTTAGATGATAAAGCAGCTCTCAGTGTTTGGGAGATGCAAAAAATTATCTGGCAGTTTCATAATCATATCATCAGAATATGCATACCTTCCTTGCACTTATGAAGGGGCGCTCGTCTTGGTAAATATTTTGCTGATAAACTTCATCACCAAGCAAAACCAGATTGTTTTCATAGCAAAATTTCAGTACTTCTTTAAGATTTGCTTCACTAAGACACTGGCCAGTAGGGTTTCCAGGGTTTATTATCACCATGGCTCGTACCTTATCACAAATGCAAAGACAAATGAAAATAACAAGTGCATTCAATACAGAAATCTGGCAAGTATTGCATGACGGTTATGAATTATGAAGAAAGCAAACTTCTCTGATTTGAGATTTAGATAGATAAACAGTTCTATGTTTTATGCATGTTGACAGAACTAGACGGCTATCTGCACCATGGTTGATAAAATATGCCCAATGATATCAGGTTGAATGCCAAAACTACTGATGAGTTTGCAATCAAGTCACTCAAAAGTTCACCAGTCAATCAGGTAATGCCAAACTTGGTTCACTGTTTTTAATAGGTTTCATGTTAAAATGTGAACAACACCAGCACCCATACATTATCATTCAGAAGCAAAAACAAAAGAATTGCTTACCGTTATTCCTTGAGAACGAGCCTGAGTAACTGATTGACGAAGGTTACCGATATCAAGACCCCAATTTGCAGTCTCTTCAAGATAATAAGGCACTAAAGAGCCACCAAGTAAAGATATAGTGGCTGAGTAAAGTGGATATTGTGGAACAGGGACCAATATCTGGCAACAAAACAAAGATTATCAAAGTACAACAGAAAACAAAAGCAGAGATTTAGAAAGCCTGCTATTGCGAGCTACTGTAAAGTGGAAACAATTGGGACCAAAGCACCAATGACGATTATACACAAGACGGATAAATTTACCCCATCATGGGCACCACGTATGATACTGTTTAAGATCTGCATCACACCTTTGCTGGCACCATCTGTTAGAAAAATGAGTTCCGGATCGCTGCCATCAACACGAAAAAATTAATATAATTAATTTGAGAATCATTCTACGAACTAACACCCTCAACAACAGCATCATTCAAGCGTTATAAACCTTGGATATCCATCACGTCTCTCAATGAACTCTGCAACTTCTTTCCGAATTCCGGGAAGGCCACGTGAATCACTGTAAGCACCTGTTCAATTATAAACAAGTTTTTGGGCTTTACTTCATGTTGAATCTTCTGTTTTCAGACAGTGCAAGAGGAATGTGTATCAGCCAATAACCAAATTAGCTGTTACTGGAGTGACTTGAACCAAAAAGCAATCACAAAACATAATGAATTAAATTTTGACAACAGATATGTAATATGGCAAACTAGACAACTACAACAAAACTAAAACGTCTAATGCATGATACGTTAAAGGCATCAGTTTATGTATATCCAACATTTAGTGGGTTCACTTATATATGCACAATAAAGAAGAGGGCAGGGTTACCGCAGAGACTACCAATCATGGCCTGCATCATTGAGATTCATGTTTTGGATTCAACAGCTCATATTAGTTGATTATATAAGCTATAAAAGGATAGAGAGAAGCCACTCCTTTCTCTTGGTATAACTTTATAATGATGCTATTACAGGAAGAAAACTAAATTTTGTTAAAAATGATACCTAGACCCCCTGAAGTCATAGAAAGATAATGTTTAGC
>NC_026146.1:17922433-17928344 GCF_000512975.1 Sesamum indicum | reverse complement strand
CCGGAAGGTATAGAAAGATATTGTTTAGCTCTTGCAATTGCATCAGCATGAAATAAAGTTCCGACATTAGGATCATCCATCAGGAATGGAGCTTGGCAGAGAGCAACCACCTGCCACGTCATTTCTCTTAGAGTAAACAAACTACAAAAGAATTTATGCTAAAAAGACAAGTTATAGTTAAAACCTGGCGAGGAAAGGTCAGAGGTTTCTGTCCCAGAGCATGAGGATTCCCAACATTAGTGAAGATAATCTGCAGTAATTTACAGAATGATAAGAATAGGAAAAACAGGCATTGAAGAATTATTGTATGTACTGTGTCGGTCGGTGAATCCTCTGTGCTAAGTGCTTTAACGCTAGTATATATAGAAGCCTCTTCTTACCTACTGGAGAACTGTATAGCTTATTGGTTTAAGTTGGAAATATTGATGAATATTTGCAAGCATTAACAACCATACTCTGGTAATTTGTTAGTTCAAATATCAATTAGCATACAAGTCCAAATGTATTACTTCTTGGCATTACACTGCTCCACGGGAAACAAGCATAACAGAGTAAGACATATTTTCTGTAAAATGAGATAGCTGATTACTGGCCCTCTTTAATAGAATAGGCCTTCATTCAATTAACTTCAGGAATCTATCTGGAGAATATTGCGTGAGATGTGCATTTTGTTCCTTACTCAGCCAAACATACCTTCTTCCCTTCTTTCTGAAGCTCAGAAGCTCGAAGATATAGCTCTCCTCGGACAGCATACTGACATTTCTTGACATTTTCATTCAAGTTCTCATAATCTAATGATTTGGATGACATGATGAAGTATGTTTTATCCTAATTCTGGACAAGTTGGAGAAATTAATTTGCTCCGCAGCTGAGAATAATCAAGAGAAATTTATATGTTCGGTTAGTGAATCAAGAGCGTCACATATTGAGAAATCAAAGGACAAATCAGTACTGTAGAAGAAACTAATATCAAACTGCAAGTAAAGAAATGATTCATCAATAATACACATGAGACTGGAGGTCGGAGTGTGAAGTTTAGAGCATGTATTTTCTATACAGAAGATAAAAGGTCAGGAGTGCATGCGGTGGCACAAACATCCAACAAAAAGTCTACATTCTGAAATCAGGACTAAAACTGTAAGAATTTTCCACCAAGATTGAGTAAGCATGCGTGCCCGGAAGTCAATTCATGACGCATTAAAATCAAGTAAGTTTGAAAAGAAACGAGCAGTTCCGTAATAAGTTCCTAAGCATCATGCCATTCCACAAGGACTTCATCCAAAAACGCAGACAAACAGCGGAATACCTGAAAGTTGACAAAACAGAAGTCTTATGATCACTACGAAGAAGCAAATTTAGAACTCAACGATCAGTTGAAACTCTCTAGTTCTAAGCAAAACCCAGAAACTATTTCAGAGAAACCACAGCAGAAATCAAGAAAAATGAGGAGAAGAATCAATATTTCATCAAAACTGAGACAATTAAGCTTCCTAAATGAACACCACCTAATCGCCCATTACCTTGGAACCCAAAGCAGCCCTCAGTTTCAGTTCAGAAGCTGGCCACTCAGTTGGAACTATATTGTTTATGTCTGAATATGTCAGTTAGAATAAAAAAAAGATTACATCTTTTTGGGAATTTTGCATATGTGGCAACGTGGGAAGACAATGAATTCCGAGGCAACACCACAGCCACTGAAGTGAAGATGGGCTGGATGGATTTCATGGAATTTTTGGGCCTTATTTGGAGTTTGGATAAAGCAGCGGAGTCAGAATGAGACAAGAGTGCTGCTTCATTGTCACTACTTCTTGGTCGTAGATATACATTAGTGGATCAAACTGCATCAATGTCTGTCCTCTTTCTATGAACTTTATGACGAGTCATCGTCAAGTTAATAAAACGACTTTGTATGAAAAGAATTTGAAGTCCATCAACAAATAATTACAAGAATTTGTTGTTAGAAATTTGAAATTCGTTATCTTCGTATTCATGGATCTAAACACGACGCGGTTGAATTCGAAATTATTTTGTCTTCCCATTTGAACAAATAAAAATTGAAAAAACACAATGTAGGTGGAGACCGGAGAGTGGGAGGATGCATCCCAATGGATCAAGATAACGACTGATGTACTAAAATATTACCACTAATCTCAACCAGATCTTACAAGATTCATGTCTCAAAATCTCACAAGTATAAAAATTTCATTGTGTGTTGAAATCTTAAAAATATTTAACTTTGTGCTATGTTGTTCCAAGACTCACATGCCTGAGTTTCACACCAGGATAGTACCATTCCATTAATATATTTGAGAGTCAAGCCGCAACCATATACAAATCAATTAAACCCAATGCTTAGCCACTTAATTACATCACATTCACACCAGTATCCCATTTCAGATTCACACCATCAAAAAAATATTATTCAACTGACTCAAACTGCTGCAAAAAGGGTCGACTTTTCTCCCTATTTATAGCCACGGTTTCTGTGTGCGAAATTGATAATCTTGCAAGATTTTTCGCAATGGCTAAAACCAGTGTGGCAGCACAGCTACTGGCGGCGTTCTTGATTGCCCTTTTTATACTTGATTGTTTCCCTGTTATTTCAGCCTCTTCCCCTTTAGGTAAGCGTCCCTAAATCCGTCCCAAACAGTTTAACACAGGACCAAGATTTTTATATGCAACAGTTTTATTTTTCTTAATTTCGTTTTAAATGTGTGATGAAGGTGGCAAATCCAGGAAACTACGTAGTGATTATGGGGAGCGTTTCACATACTTTAAAGAGCCGTCGTCCGCTGCTGTAAGCCTCAGACGGGCGGCTCCCGCCCCACCTCCGCCACGATACAGCCAATCGCCGCCACGGAAGTAAAGCTTTGGTGATGGAAGAAGCCTTCTTATACTTATAATAATTGTTGGTGGTTGTATGCGCAAAATATACTGTCGCAAAAAGTACCCATTCATTCTAAATTCTGATTCTTGCGCGTCTCTATGTTACTGTTGGTCTCTTCTTGTATGCTTTCTTCTCAAATGTAAACAATTATTATTTAAATCCAAAAACTTTGAGAATATTTATAAAAAGAATTATAATGAATAAAAAAATAGTAAAATGAAAAAGAGACAAACATAACATTACACTCAAGAGTATATATAGTATGAAAATTATTACCTGAGATGTTAAATAATGGATAAAATCAGAAATTTATATAACTTTTTTTTTTTTTCTAAAATTAGCATATTTTATCAAAATTCTAATGAAAAAAAGCCAAATGTAAACTGATAATTTTTAAAGGGATGTAAGGGTGATTTTAATTTTTTTGAGAAAAATCTAATTTTATTTTTTAAAAAAAATCTAAATATAATTAACCCTGAAAATTATGAACAAATAAGATTTAAATTTAATATCTCTCATTGCGAAAACCAATTTTTTATAAGAGGAACATTCCATAGTATTGACATTTAAATTTAAAACATCTTAATATGTGGAGTTTTGATTGGTTTGGCAAAAATTCACATTCTCTCTATATTTATAGCAAGTATGAACAAACATTATTACACTTAATTTAATCAGCTTTTCAATTATTTTGTACAACGTTTGAATTGAAAATTTTGAATCAGTGAAAGATTCTGGATTTTTTTTTTAAAAAAAATACTCTTTATCAAAAGAATATAACAATTATTAATATTTTTAAATAAAATTTATCTAACTAAATAAAAAAATATTATTAAAAACTTCAAATTCATTAAATCAAATATAATTACAGTAAGTTTGACCGGAAACCTCTTAAATTAGTGGATTCTATCATAAAATATTGAGATTCATGAAATTTGGATTTATAGTTATGGATAAGATATTTATTACTTTTTTCTAAAATATTTAGAATAATTATATTGCCTTGCCACCAGATTTGGTACCACGTTATATTTTAAAAAATTATATTTAACATTCTTAAAATTAATTTTGTTTAACGAATATAAGTCATCTGCTTGTCAAAATTCATCGGTATTAGCAAAAAACTTGATAAAAAATATTTATGGATTAACGTATTATCGAGATCAAATAATTTTTTCCTAATTAAACAGTCTTTATACAATTTCATATGATATTATATATGAGGAGGTATATTTTCATCTTTATATGGGTATTTTGATAAAGAAAAAAAATCTATTTAATTAAACATAAATAATATTTAATATATTATATCTAAACTTTTAAATTATAAAAACATATACATATAATTAAGTAAAATCTGGTAGAGAAATATGTAATTATCCAAATATTTAAGGAGAAATATGTAATATAGCTGCTGATTAGCACGTGTTGTATTCCAAACACAAAGTAGACGTAGACGAAGCATAAAAATCAGAAAGCCACTGTCTCAAAACTGACTCCAACTACTCCCCTTGTCTAGCGGCGGAGCCGCAGTAAACACACCCCGATGTCAGCCATTCCGCCGTCCCAGCCTCTCCCTTCATCCTCCTCCAAAACACCCAACAAGTCCCGAAATCCCATCTTCAGAAATAGAATTCAATGCGAGCTCAAGAATTCTTCTCCGCCTCCTCAGAAGTGGACCATTGACTGCGTATCTTCCACCGACCCAATTCACATCATCCTCAAACCCCCAAATTCCACGCCAATGGCTTTGCCTTTGGATTCTTCGCTCAAGAATTCGAAAAGGATTTGTCTGTTTTACTGCTCCGAAATGAAGGATCTCGCCGAAAGAATTGCTGCCGAGTCCGACGCCATTGAGCTTCGCAGCATTAGTTGGAGGTACCTCTTGCCAGTTTATGTGGAAAGACAGATTCTTTTTGTGTTTTCTCTTAGACTAGTTTTAGTGCGTGTTGTGAAATGGGATCATGCTCTTTTTGATGGTGTAATATATAGGAAAATTTGAACTTTTGATTGCAAAAAGTGGTTGCTTTCTATTGTCTTGATGATGATTGAGTCAAATTCAGGTAATGCTTTTACGCAAAGAAAATGGACGTTCTATTGCACTAAACGTGTGTCAAGCTTGGGACATGGCCGTCGGTATGGATAAGAAAACAATGCAGACATAGAATTTCGTCCTCTATGAAGGTCCTTTTAGTTATAGGTAAAAAGAGAAGGGGAACATCAGTAAGAGGAAGAAATTCAACCTCTGTTTATTTGTTCTTTTCCAAATATCACTTAATTAAATACCAGTTCAATGGTTCTCGGTTCTGTTTTACTTGATTAATCTAGAAATTAGAAGGAGAGTGATGAATGATTTGAGAAAATTTGCAAGTGCTATTGGACTTACATAATTTGGGATTCTGGAGAAAGAACACAGAGCCAACCTAGAAGCTAATGCAGTTGAACAGAGTAGACATTTGCTCATCTTATTAATGACAGTGTGTGGGAGAAAGGTTATTCACATATTTTCCAATTCCTTTTCCACCAAGAATCCAGTATCTGAAGGAGCCGTAAGGTTAGTGTTGCATGTGGTTGACTTATTTGATAATTTTTAATCTATCAGGACATTTGAAGATGGATTTCCAAACTTATTTATATCCAATGCTCAAGGAGTTCGGGGACAACATGTAGCTTTCCTTGCTTCATTCAGTTCTCCTGGAGTTATCTTTGAGCAGTTGTCTGTCATCTATGCTCTGCCAAAGCTTTTTGTTTCATCCTTCACACTTGTCCTGCCATTTTTCCCTACGGGCACTTCTGAGCGGATGGAGGATGAAGGAGATGTTGCCACAGCTTTCACACTTGCCAGGATCTTGTCAAATATTCCAATATCTAGAGGGGGACCCACCAGTTTAGTAATTTTCGATATCCATGCCTTACAGGTGGGTATGCAAATGTTTTTGTGGTGAGTCAGTGCGTGCTTCATGCTGTTTGTTGTTTCAACTTCTACTTTCAACCCTTTGTTTTATATGTAATTCATGTGTAGCA
>NC_026146.1:17917626-17922423 GCF_000512975.1 Sesamum indicum | reverse complement strand
CAGGAAAGATTCTACTTTGGTGATAACATTTTACCGTGCTTTGAAAGTGGTATACCGCTGCTCTTGCAAAGGCTACAACAGCTCCCTGACTCTGACAATGTAACATTTCTTCTTGTTTTCTTGGATCAAGTCAAGCTTTCCACCACTTCTGAGTAACTTATGCACAAAGTGGTTTCAATAAAGTTTATGTGTTCATGAAATTGAGGGGCATCCTTGCCATTATATATTGAAACTTTGCGTGAGGTCTTTTTTATCATCCAAGGTCTTCAGAAAAGCTAACGCTAAATGATTTGTGCAAATTCAAGGGTAATGGATGCCTCCGGTAAGAACTTAACTTTGGGACATCTTCTTCTACTACTTCTCTTTTTTAATTTTTATTTTTTTAAATTACATTTAATTTTCTGACATATGTTCTTCTGTGGTATGTCTTATGCTTCACTACCATTCGTTCATACTCGAGAGCAAAACCGATTTTGTTAGATATAGATTTTGTAAACCAGTAGCCACCTAATTAGTAGATGAAATCAAGTATTGTTTTTTTTTTTCTTTCTGAAAGTTGCCAGTTCTTTCCTCTGTCCAGATATCAATAGCCTTTCCAGATGATGGTGCATGGAAGAGGTTTCACAAACAGCTGCAGCACTTCCCAATGGTACTACTCTTTTTGTGGAAGAGTGGAACTTCGAGCAATTCATCGAACTTTGTGGAAAAATAAATGTTGACCTGTCCTTATTTTGCACATCCGTTATCACACAGATTCCGCCATTACTGAGTTCCACTTTCTAGTATCTGCAACTATGATGCACTAAATTGGCTAACTTGCTTGCTTAATTTGTTGTGCAGATCGTCTGTGCAAAAGTGAGGGAAGGTGATCAACGAATTGTAAGACTTAAGGAGGGTGACCCTAAGGGACGTCATGTCGTGATAGTGGATGACCTTGTCCAGTCAGGTGGCACACTGTTAGAGTGTCAGGTAAGATGGTACAAGTTTTCCATCCACACGAAATCAGCATCATCTATTGGGATATTTTACCATGTTGGATAAGTATTCTTGATATGGTATTCCAAAGAAGAAATTTTTTCAGAGAATGAAGAGAAAATAAATTATTGTTGTTAACCATATTAGCTATAGAGAAAGTTGTAACATGTTAACCTCATGCGCTTGGCTGCAAATGTTTTAGTTCATTCTATATCCGTGACTTCTTTTCTAACTCTTGCCGCTAACCATCTTAACGAAGGTAGGTGGATTCCCTCTGAAAATTTAAGGAGTCTTCTTTACTGAAAGTGTCTATGTTGCTAGATCAAGTACTGAATACCAGAAATGTTGCATGTGAATACTGGTTCATTTGAACATGGAACATGACACACGTCGTCCCCTCATCCGGCATTTGATCCACCTCTTGGGTCTGAAGGGAAATTTCCTCTGGTTGAACAGCTTCATGCTTGTCACTCCGAAATATGTTAATATCTTCTGTTTTTCTTGGCTATCTCCTTCTATGCCATTAAACAATTTCTGCACAGTTGAGCAAATTCGGTTCTCTCAGTTAAACACTTTTCACTATGAACACAGTGTTTGTTCGGCATACCACAGTGCATAGATTTCTACCAAATCGTCGCTTTAAGTAACGACTTTAGTTCTTTACTTTGGAATGTCATACCTCTCTCTGTTGGTCTTTCAGAAAGTGTTGGCCAAACATGGAGCTGCAAAAATAAGTGCCTACGTGACACATGGCATTTTCCCAAATAAGTCTTGGGAGCGGTTTAAACATGACAAAGGAGGTAAGCCCCTGCCATTTATTTCAGTTTGTTTTCACATTTCCTATCATAAGCCAAGGCTGTTACTTGTAACGTATGCTTTTCTAACCCATACATTATCTGCCTTGTGCTGTTGCAAAGCTCTTTTCCTTACAATAATAATAAGTCGAATTATGTACTTATAAACATTCTAGCGAGCTCCTTGCGATTAGCTTATAGAAATTCACATTTCTTATAATCACTGTGGGTTGAACTTGAAACTTTCAGGGAACCCTGAGAACGGGATGACTTACTTCTGGATCACAGACTCATGCCCAGCAACAGTGAAGCAGGTGAAACAAAAGGCTCCATTTGAAATCATAAGTCTCGCTGCTGCTATAGCATCGGCACTCCAGATTTGATAGTGATCCAAAAAGTTTTGTTGTGAAACTATTCTTGCCTTTTCTTGTTTCTTGGGTTGTATTTTATTTGATCTCCTGTTTTTCTGAAGAGTGAGAAGGCTTATAGAGTTACTGACGACAGCTAAGGCAGACTAAACTTTCTGTTATAGAATAGTGCTCAAATGTCATTAGATGCGTTTGATTCATTTGTAGGATGGTTCTGGAGATGTTCCTCAAAATCAATTTCTTGAAAATATTTAAACGGACGCAGGTGCCTTTTTGTTGTGGAGTTCTTTTCTGATAGTTTATTTTTGAATTGTTCTATTTAGTTGATATGAAACTCCGTATTAACATATTTGCATTTTGCTTTGTGGGTATATGTAAGCAGGTCAAAGAACACACATGTAAAATTAGTTTATCTAACCATATAAAGTTACAACAAGATTAATTTATTAACTACCAAACAGAAGTTTCAATTTTCAGATTTTATTAGCATAGCCGTACATTCATTTGTACAAGACAAAAGCATCTATCTCAATTTTGAGCAGACCCATCCAAATCACAGGAGCTGCTAAAGCTTTCTCTTCTTTTTTCCCACTTGTGAAATAAAATTAAAAGAATAAAGAATTCTTAAACCCAGAAAAACCTGAAGATGGTTTATAGCTTACCCAAACAAGTATAAACTACACTATAACACTTTCATATCACTCTGTTAGACTTCTTTATGTAGCTTAAGAGCCTATTAAGGGCCTTGCCACTGTCAATAGCCTCTCTGGCTCTATCCATGGCTGCAGATATATCTTCAGCACCATCACATCCTAGCAAGTGATCAACCATTCCAGCATTTAAGACGATTCGATCATATGCTGGACCCTTCTCACCACGAAGGGCTGCTAAACCTAACTCTATATTCCTTGTAACCTGCATTAATTGAGGAAACAAGAAATTGTAAGCAGTTGGATAATAATCTGGTTATTGAAGGATTAAGAAAAAAAATATTTTTTGTCATGGTCCTAATCCGAAATCATAGCATTAGCTTGGCGACTTAATCCCAGATTTACCATGGACATAATACAGAATTTAGATGCAAATAAGCCATCACCGTAACCTTACAAATTGTACAATGAGGACAGAGGAGAAGAGAAAGATACAACATCTTTATAGCAGCTTCAGAGCTATATTCTGCTAAATGAAATAGCTGAGCAAGCAGATTTGCGTACGGTACACACATGGCTAGCCAGCTAACACAACGAGAAAATCCCACAACTTGAGAGTGGCAATTCAATTTAGTTTCTCCAAGACCATATGACATCAAGTTCTGATATCATACTGAAATTGGCTGAACTCAGCAGTTTAAAAAAGAAAGCCTCTATCCTTTTTTATTGAAATATGATGCTTATGCCCAACTTGTACGGATAAATGAAAAAACAAAAGAGAGAGAGAGAGAGGAAGGGAGGGAGGGAAGGGGGGAGAATTTGCGGACTTACAGATCTATCAGTTCTTGGAGTATCAGATGGTTCAAAACCATAGTCCATCGCATTCACAACAATATTGTAACTCTCACGTGATACTCCTATGACATTAAATTAAAAGCATGTGATGAAATCAGTTAATAGAATTAATTTGCTTCTTAAAGTAACAACTATAACTTCAGTGATTACGCCTGAAGAAGCTACTTACCGTCATTTTTTCTAAAGATAGGCCTAGAACTCACATGAAAAGCAGCCTAATAAAGAAATCACAACATCTAGAAATTCGGATCAGCAAAAAATACACACCATCCACTGCTTGAGTAGGTATAACATCCAGCGAGCGGAAACCTGAACAGTAATTAACAGGCAGTCCTTTGGATGCATTTGGCGATCTCAATCTTGTAGTCATCGATAGAGCGCCTTCCTCACCCTAAATTCATAAATCAGAAGATGATATACATCCTGATCACTCATCTCGCAAACAACACAATCAAAGTTAAGTTATCATCATATAACCAAGTTGAAGTGCCTTATCAGTTTAGTACCTTCACCACCAAGCCTGATTGAACACCTCTTCTTCTCATTAGCATCAGAAGTGACTCCTCATAACCTTCATGATAAAATCCAGCAACAATAGCTTCCTTACCCTTAGCCTAAAGAGAAATAAGCAATCAGGGAACAAACAATAGTGACAATCAATTGATATCAGAGTAAGCGATAATAAGAAAATATTCATGTTTAAGCAAGGGCACTGATAAATATGTATGCAACCGAAGTGGAGTTAAGCAGCCACCTCCTTAAATAGCTTTATGGGAGGAGAAACCCTATGCCACAGGGTGTATGCACAAGATAAATGTTCTTCAAATTTACTTTTAGCATAAGTTCTCGCTTGTTACCACTTAAAATGAGTACACAAGCACCAACACACAAATTAATAATCAGCAGTTATCATAAGAGGCTTACCCTTACAAATTGCTGGACTTTCTCTGTCGTTGCAAGTGGGGGACGTTTCTTTATATGTTCCCTCACCCCGATCAATGAGTATCTGTTAAAGGTGTGTGTTATATACATATACCTATAATCAGGTATAATAAACAGATAATCTATCCTCAATTTTGAGAACAGATTGGCCTGTGAGAGGCATGAGCACCATGGGCTATATGCAGTGCAGAACATTAAGAGAAAGACAACTTT
>NC_026146.1:17905545-17917468 GCF_000512975.1 Sesamum indicum | reverse complement strand
TGATTAGTCAGATAGAACTACTTCTGCGATGGATAATTTTGTATCCATCATATTTCTATCATGACAAACACAACGTCGCAAATGTCTCAATCAGTTGACAGTAATTTCGTCATTCTCTATCATTCCAAAAACTAAAAAGAGTACACGCTTCACAATTTTGCGAAGACTGCAGACACGTGGCATTAGAGCTACAGCATGTCACAATTACCATTCCGAATTCAGAAAATAATTCACAGATTCTTTTGTTAACGGGAACTCTAGAACAGTAATATTTCTAAGAGATTTGTAAGGTGATCAATAATACATATAAAAAAATAGATGTAATTGGTCAGATTGCCGTACAGAGATGGCTGGGCTTCTCGTTGACTTATGTAAGCAAAACCAACCTCCTCATCCTGAAGAAAAAAATTCAATGCATCAAATTGGCAAGATGTCCTTAAGCATGTACCTGCTCACACTAGTGGGGGGTTGGGTTTAAGAGAAAACCTCAAGCAGCAGTTTTGCCTGCACTGGGGTTAAGTACGTGTTTGCACCCATGAACTTCAGCATTTGTTCTTCTGTAATGCCTCCCTGAATATAACACAGTTTCGAACTAACAGCATCAGTCCATATAAGGTTTTCATTCCATGAATTATATAGAACAGATTCATCAAAAAGTCTACATTTACATTAGTCAAAAATTTGAAGCTCCTTTTTAAGTTTAGTTCCCACCAGCAAAAACATTTTGGATCTGTCGACAATACGAAATCTGACACCCAATTATGGCACTACTTATATCAACGCTTCAATTAATCAAAAACGAAACGTGGTCATATCCTAAAAGCGAAGCTTAAATTATGACCTTGGGTGGCATCCAATCCACACCATGAAGCAAGCAAGATTCATCATAACACGATCTAACTGCAGCAACAAAAAGGGTGCTCCTGAAGTAGCGTGTGTTACCATCATAAGGTTCGCCATAATGGGTCAAAGATCTAACATCAGCAACAGGTGCTGGACCTGATTGAGGAAATAAGAAAATTCTAAATAATGAAAATCAATGAAGATTATGAAAATTGGAAACGAGAAATTTCAGTCTCATGAAGAAAAATCTAATAGCCAAGACAAGAGAAGAGATTACCATGTTCATCATCAAACACAAGGCAGTAAGCTTTCAGTTCACGGTCTGTTTCCCTGTTCATGCGCTGGCCTATCAAAAATGCTGAAAGCAGTGACTCGCTCGCAGCTGCTGATTTCTTGTCTTCTAAACTTAATGGAAGAACGTCTCTTAAAACACCCTGCACCTCCTCGTATCCTAGGTGTCCCCCAGCCAAAACTTCTCTGAGGGCACCCACCAGTCTCATCTCGGAAGTCCCATTACCAACAAACCGAGGACCTATTGAACTGCTGACTCCCATAACGGACCCTTCAGGATCAGCTAAGAAGATTATATCTGGAGGTAGTAGTCGTACTAGGTGTGGCCAATAATAAGCCATTGCTTTCTTTTCACCCTCACTCCATTGAGTTGGCTCCGGAAAGGCATTGGCTCGAATTGTCATTGCAGCGAAAAATGCCCCGAGTTGTGCATTGGATACTTTATCTTCATCTTTGAGCTCTCCCTTAACTGTTTTAAACAAATAAAAGGATATTTTATCAACAAACTAGACTATAAAAATCTATAATGTTTCATAGACATACTATAAGATTGTTAAATGTTTATACCCAAAATATTTTGTTACTAATTATGCTCAAAACTAGGTTCAAACAACTATTATTATTGTATGGTGCAAAAACAAGTTAGTTTTCAATATATTTTGCACATGGATTAAATTGGTCATAGCTTGCTAACTCAGCACGATCATAGAGATCAACTATGATTTGCTTTGACATTTTGACTGTAAAATCAATAGAACGTTACCTACCATAAAAAACTATTTCAAAATTAACTTTACTTGCAAATTTGATCCTTTTTCATACCAAAGTTACATTTATCACATTTCATTCTCTCATAGTACAACACCTTTTTCAAATAATATACAAATATTATTTTCTCACCATCTTCCACGGGAAGTCCAAGATTACATTCTTACTCAGAGAAAAACGTCCGATGATATCCGAACGAAAAAAGATGAGGTAAAGGATCTAACTTGAGAACTAGTACATTTCACACCGCATATCCAGATGAAATCCAAAGGCCTACTTTAGCAAGTCAACTCAGAATCAAGAGAAAACTGAGATAAAGTCCAACAAAATGGAAATTACCTGATTTTAAAATGGTGTCAAGAACCTTGAAAGCTTGTTCTGCATTAAGAGGCTTGGTTTGAGTTGGCCCGGTGCAGACCTTGGTTTGGGCCTCCAGAACAGTTTGATTGGGCCTCGGCAACTTCGGGTTCCGATAAGACGTCGAAACGGCCGGGTTTCTGATGTCGGACACTTCGTCAATGGCAGCTGAATCTAGAACAGCTTTTGTCAAACGAATACGTTTTGTCAGTGCAAGGGGGAATTGGAGGGAGGTTTTCCGATGGGGAATTCCGGGATTGATATTCAGGGGTGGGATTGGAGATAGAATTGTATCTGATTTGAACAGAGCTTTCATTTCCAATATTCCCTTTTTGGCCGGAGAATGGATTTTGCCTGGGAGAGGTCGCCAGAATGTAATGGAGAGAAGCGCAGTGGGTTGAAGGTCATCACTGTTTCCTTTTTGACAGAATCTCTTAAAAAGGAAAAGTAAAAATATAAATAAAATATGCGCCGAATGTTGATATCATCATGACAGGAAAAAGTCGTCGTTCTATTTCAAGCGCGACTCTTGTAAAATTATTGACGCGACTCTGTATACTATAAGAAAAACGCCCGTTAAAGACACAGTTCCAGCTTCAAGCAATTCGAAAATGGCGGGATCAGCGATGACGACGACTACCAACTTAGAATTGGAAACCCCTGCGCGGAGTTCACAAAGCTTTGCAGTTATAGATCAATGGCAAGTTCAATACGCTCGCTTCATCAACTACGCCTCCTCCACTCTTAGGCGAACTCATCCTTCTCTAACTCCTGTGGCGAAGAGTCGCCTCCGCCATGGCACCTGGATGTCCACAGTCGCCGGCTCCCTCAAGCTCATTTATGAACAATCCTCCACCGGATGGGACCACGCCGTCCTCCTGCTCTCTCTCGGATCTCGAGTACTTGTAAGTGCAAAAATTCGATAGATCGAACTCCTTCGTGTTTTAAATTTTAGTTTTAAGTTTAGAAATTGTCTCACCTTGTCATTTTTATTGCTTTTAGTTGATCCGTGCTGAAATGAGTTTGATTGATTTCCTGGTTTTCTAGTTTGTAGCAAGTATTTATAGTGTGTTGTAAGTTTAGAGTTTGTAGCTGTTCCTTGATGAAGGCTCGATTCAGATGGATCGAACTCCTGTTCTTTCAAATTGTCTTTTTAAGGTACAGATGTTGTACCTTGTATTCCGAGCAGCAAAGTCCTTGTATTGCTTATCCGGGTCTCTGCTAAAAGATTGCTGAATGATGCTTTGCTTGCTGCAGTAGATGTGCTGATATGTTGATCCTGATTGAGTATGAATAGTTTATCCTGTCCAATTCCCTTTTCTTAAGGTCTGTATACAGAACATGTTTTTTGTGGTTGGATTTTTTGCAGGAGGAGCATTACATCTCGAAGGTGCATTTCTCATGGCCTCAAGTATCATGTTTATCTGGTTTTCCTGCAAGGGGAAGCAGGGCTGTTCTTCTGAGCTATAGAGATGGTTCTGGCCAGGCAAGCTGCTGAATAATCGAATAATATTTTTTCATAATCTAGGTGCTTCCATTACCAAGTTAAGACTGAAAAGACGTGAAATTTTAAGAATGGAAGTGGACATATTAAGGATGACTTTTGAAAATGGAAAAATTTTCTCCAACTGCGAGGAACATTTCTGAAAACTGAAGCTCTTAAGAAAATAGGTAACATGATCTCAGCAAATGTGTCAACTTCTGACTTGATTAAAATCGACTTTAATAGATGCAAACTTCCACAAACTCAGGGGCTGGTTCTAGTTTTCATTGTAAAACCATCAATACTGATTTGAATTTTTAAAGAAGACTACTTTTAAAAGTAGAGATGTGATGGCGGCATTTTTATTTTGTCAATCAAGAATGTTTTTAGATGAACATATTGTGAAAATTGATCAGTTCCCCTAAAGAGGTGATGCGGTGTCATTTCAATTTGGCATCCATAATAAATGTTACAAGATTCCAGATATGTGACTTTAACTTTAAAGCCTGAATATGCTTCTCTGCAGATAGAGAAATTTGCGCTGCGGTTTTTTACTATCTATGAAACAGAAAAGTTCATGAATCTAGTGAAGGTGCATCCATTACTAATAACGATTTTGATATTTATTTGCTCATTTCTATTGCATCACAAACTTCATAGATATTCCATTGTGGTTTAAATAATGTCTACTCAGGAAATCTTGGAAAATGGACGCCCTAAGCTGCTTCAATGCCCTGAATTTTACTCCGAATTGTCATCTCAAGCTGAGGTCGTACCTTCTGATGTACCAACATGCAGGTAACCAGCATGACATCGTGTTGTTAACTTCTCATTATTCTCAGGAAAAACTTAAGTGAACAAATAGGAAATTTAAAAAATGAAAATGAAATTTGATGGTCACTGCATTATTTACAGGACCAAGGTGGATTGGCAGCGCACAGCATCAGCACAAAACCAACCAGAGCTTCCGAGCTCCGAACTTAACGCAGCTCAAGATTCAGAATCATATGAAAGGATGAGAGATTATGAAGCTGCAGACACAGTGTCAGTGTTTCCTCCCAGTTTCACAGAGTTGCTGAAGAACTGCCTCCCTGCAGTTTCTGAAGGTTGCCTATCCACATCTATCATGTTATATTAGGCAGTTCATTTTTTTCTAGTACTCACCAATACATTCATTGTCTACAGCAGAAAAGCCAACAGAATGTGGAGCAGATCTTAAAATCCAATTTATGGTGGGCCTCTAGTTATCTTATGATCAATTGTTCTCTCTTTAGCCAGATCATGGCACAGTAGATATTACCTACTCATTGAAGAGACATAATATGCCACGATTAGATGAGTTCCATTAATTTTAGTTCATTTCTTGTTATGCAGCGTTATCTGGAAGGAACTTCTTTTAAAGGTAAATTCTACTATGGGAAACAGTTGTCTTGTTCTGTAAGTGTTGAAATGCTGAGAAAAATTGGTGGAAATTTTTGGGGTTCCTATGTCTAGACTGATGCAATGCTATTTCTCTAACTAATAGCTTGATTTTCTTATTCCAGAGTTACTTGCTACAGTAGAGAATGTTGTCAGTGAATTGGGAGATGATATAGTGCTATAAATTCCTATAATGGAGCCTCTCGGGTGACCCCACTTTTCTCTTAGAGCAAGTTTAATGTAACAAGCTTGTAGATGCGCTGTTCTTTTGTACTGGTTTTAAACTCTCTTTCTCTCGCTGCTGTTTGATGGTGAAATACACTGGAAATATGAAAAGCTGCTATTAGCATATATATTTTACCTTATGTAACATCGCGTTCTTATGATACAACTGTGTTTTCTTTACCTTCTCTGTTGCATGCATTATTTGAATGAATGTATGAAAGAGAAACAGGAAAAAGTTTGAAATGCAACCCAAAACTAGTGAAATTGAACTGAATCATTTTCAGTTGACAGCCCTGCATTGTTTCCTGATTTGTCCCTGATTTCCTGTGAGCACTTCGATCTCCCCCATTTTGATGATGGCACTTGTAAATTTCGCTATCCACCCCTGCTGATCGATGGCATATTTCTCCATGATTTTGTGTGCATGAGGTTCTTGGGCTAGATTGTGATCCGATTCAAGCAACGCTCGGTTATTCAAGAGCTCCTTGTAGAAACGTGCGTCCATTTTGTGATGTGAGTATGGATCAAACGCGATATCTTGAGTTTGGTTCTGGCAGAAGGTTAAGGTCTGCATCCTTAGGAGATAGCCACGATCAATCTCCCTTGACTTCTCTGGATCATGGAACCTATCAGCAACGATGCTACAGTGGGCAGCGCCAATGGAATGTGCGCCAGAGAGCACAATCATCTCCTCGATAGTCATCCCTTTCTTTTCAAATATCTGAATAATCTCCTGAGCTGAGTTACCTGGAAGTGGGAGATTCTGATCCACATTTTTGGCAAGTGAAGCTAGTCCATCTCGACGCCCTGCAGCTACATTATAGTGGGGAACGGCTGCATGAACAAGCGAATCACGGTTCGCAAATGCTAGTATGTCAGCACAGGAAACCACGCCCGGGCATTCAGTCTCCAGCTGAGTTTTTATGTCGTCAATGGGTTCAAATCCCCTGACAAACTCTCCATTATGAGGTGCTTTCTTCTCGACGTCCTCGCCAGTTGGTGTTGCATCCAGCAGGATTGAAGCATCACAGCCCTACGCGTACGTTTTGACTTGGTGTTTAAGGTATATATGGAGGTAAACAATCTTCATTTCTCTAATTCTACCACAAAATGAAATATCATGTAAGGACCTTACCGTGACAAAACAATCATGGAAAAACAGGCGAACTATGGCAGCAGCAAGGGTTGGATCTCTGCGGAAATGCTTGTTTATGATCTGATTCACCACATTCTCAGCTTGCGGGCAGCTCTGCGCGTAAAATCCTTCTCGTAGCGCCTCTTGTGCGATTTCAGGTTCTTGCCCTCCATCCTTTGGTACGTCATGTTCTGGTATTGGCTCCTCAGGTTCTTGCCCTCCATTCTTTGGTACGTCATGTTCTGGTATTGTCTCCTGGCGATCTTCCCCCTCTTCAGGTAAAGGGTCCTGATTGTCCAGGATTGGTAAAAAATGAGCTCCCTCGTCGCCCTTGCTGTCCTTGTGCTCCTCAATATTTTGAGCATCATGTGGATGGTGAAAGTGGTGGTGGTGGTGGTGGTGAGCATCATGTGGATGGTGAAAGTGGCCGAAATGGTGGTGGTGGTGCCCGATGTGTTGTCCAGGGAAGCGTAGGAACGCGGAGGTCAGCAAGGGGAGGATTGTGCAGGAAAGGAACAATGCTGGGAGGATCCATCCTCTGACTGCCATTCTTACGGGCTACAAATGACAGGTGCTAATGGAGGATGGTGTTTGTTTCTGGCAGCAGGGGGTGTCTTTATAGGAAACTTATTGGATATTTGCATCCAACTCCCCTCCAAATTTTGGCTCCAATTTTCCTAATTTTATTTTTGACAAATATCGTCTCCTGTAGTATCTTTTGTTCAAAAATTTTAATAAATATACCTAAAGCTCGAAACCCTAAGGGGGTGACTGCAAATACTATTTATGAGGCTGGGAGGGATTTTAGGCATCTAAGGAAAACGGGTGGAGGTTGGAAATGTCTAAATTTGGCTGGTTTCAAATGTGGCTGAAACGAACCAGCTGCACTTCCGTTGAAAATATGATGGCCCAAGGTACGTAACAAACAACCCTGTTAAACCTAACCATCCATATTAATATTCATTGTTCACTTCTGGCATTCTTTGGATCTGGACTATATATGACATTTATATTAATACCATTTGGCAGCAAAATCTTCCAATGAAACTTTCAGGAATTCGAATCAACCAATAAAATTGATGTACTATTTCTCAGGCCATTTTCATCTTACTAAGTTATCTTTAGAAAAAAAATAATTAAATGACTTTTTACTGCTGTTAAAGTATACTTTTTACTTTTATCTATCGAAATTAAAAATGGTCTTCTAATGATGCCCGAACTTAGGGCTAAAAAATAGATCAAACTAGGGGTAGCAATATGGGTGAAAACTTATAGTTCCGACTCAATTCACCTAATTTTGGGTTGGGTTGGGTTGGGGTTAATTTTTTTTAATATGGATTCAATATGATTTTGTTTAAATAAACTTAAATAGATTATGGGTCCTATATGGGTTCTAAATAGATTTTTCATACTTGATTTTTTATTAGTTTACCAAAAGTAATTTTAGTAACATTATATAATTGATGAAAGATATAAGTATAAATTATAATCATGAGTTCATTATAGGTCCTATATAGATTTGTGATAAATTTAAATGAGTTGATGATGGGTTCTATATAGGTTGATGATGTATTTAAGTGGATTGGTGATGTATATGGATTGGTGATGGGTTTAAGTTAATTAGAATTTAATTATACTATATATTACTAACTATTTTTACATTTCTAACTTTTCACATTTTTATGAGAAACAAATTTTTTAGAATTTATTTAGTAAATTATTATTTTTTAAACTAATGAGAAACAAGTTAAAGGAAAGTGAAGAAGTTTATAAAATAGTTAAAACTTGCAATTCATATGTGACCATTAATTTTTTTTTAACACATTGACAATATACAATTATATTATAAATTTCAATAAACATATCAAATATTAATATGTAATGATAATTTATAATGAACTAATATATACTATTCTTATTGCGGTTGAAAAATCAAAATTCAATTTTAGAAAGAATTATGGAGAAATTAATTGCACAATCATTCATATCATGATTTGTTTAAAAAATACGGTATTTTTTATGCTAAAATGCATTTTACCCCCTGTGCTTTGTTGAAATAACTAAAAACCCCTCTGTATTTTCAAAATAGATTAAATTCCCCATGTATTATGTGAAATTTAGTAAAAAATACTCATTTTATTAGTAATTAATGAAGGTGCATTACACGTGTTCGTTGTGCATTTGTGGATGTTTTTTAGCTGCTTTTATCCTATTTTTGGGGATTTTTTTGACTAAAATATCCTTATAGTATTTATATATTTCACTTGTACATCATTACTTATTTTTTGTTCGAACTTAATTTGTTGAAGTTAATAAGTTAAACTTGAATTAATTTTTTTGTTCAATAACTTTAAAGCTCGACTTGAACTTGATTCGATTAGTCCAAAAATAATAAAATATACTTAAAACTTAAAGTATCAAATTATTCGAGTTCGACTCATGTTTAATCCAAGTAAAGTTTGTTTGAGCTTGATTAGATCATAAATGAAATCAATTCAAACAAAATTTATGAAATTCGATAATAATTGAATTAAATTTGAATAATGATGTGTTCGGCTCGATTCGAACATTTACAGCCCAACATGAAGTGTTAATACTTGGGCTGAATCAATAATCCGAAATGGGCCACTGGGATGCTGTGGGCCCAAACAAATCAGAAGCCTAAGCAGAAAATGGGCAATAGCATGCGATGCGTTGGTCTCGGTCCTATCTGAGTCTTGCTCGACCACCCGGAAATTTCAACCTCTGTCCAGTTTTAGCTGAAGAAAGCAGGGAGTAGAAATATACTCTCTCATGGCAGTCGAATGGAATTGATACCGGTTCACTCCTCTATTTCCATATAGGATTAAACGGCAGATCTCATCGCCGTTAACTCCATCAACTCGTGATCTATGATCTCCATATCCAATTGAATCGAGAGAATTGAGAATTCAATTAATTCGGAGGGAAATGGCGGGAGCAGCGTCGGCGCTGTTCCTACTGGACATCAAGGGTAGGGTGCTCGTGTGGCGCGACTACCGTGGAGACGTCTCCGCCGTACAAGCCGAACGATTTTTCACCAAACTCATCGAGAAAGAGGTGAGATTTCTTTGCGATGGGATTGGTGAATGTTTTTTTCTGTTATCTTGTTTACTATTACGAGTCGCATTGCGCTATTGTAGAGGCTTTAGACTTCGAACCGTCATATTGATAATATCTTTTTCTTTTAGTTGCAGTGAGATAATTGACATAGTGTTCTGGAAATCTTAAACTTGATCTGATCTTCTGCCTTATGATTGATTTACATTCATGATCTTATAGGCTTTTCTTTTTGTACTCAGATAATTTTTGTGTAATGGGAAACTGAGTGGTTTTAGGAGGATGGAGATTTCATTAGTTTATTTGAACTGGATCAAAGCATAAAACTATAGTTGTTTATACTGTTTTGGTCGCCATTATTATATGTAATCCTACTGGAGTTTGGTTTGATCAAATTGAATTCCTTCTGCTTGTTCTGTATAATATTTCCCTTGGAAGAAGAAAACTGGTCAGTGGAGTAACACAATATAATGCGAACAAGGGAACAAAATGGAATATCTTTGTCATTTCTGATTCTTGAACTCAACGGGATTGTCATTTGGTGTGATACAATTAGATGAGATTGATTCCTCAATTTGTGTATGCTGCTTATGAATGGGAATGTCTTTTATTATTACGTCATACTTTTCTTTTGTATGATACCAATTTTCTTTAAGACTTCTGTTTCTCAGGAAGTGCATTCCCTCTAATAAATGGCAATGCCATTTTAAACGACAACAACTTATAACTCTTGGTTTAGTTAAATGTTTTCTTAAGATTTTAGTGTATTCTTTCTACTCGTCATTCAAACAAGTGTTTTTCTTTCCTGAAGTGTGCTTAACAACTAGATAACTAAAGGGTCTCCATTCTAAAATGGTGTAGGGTGATCCAGAGTCTCAGGATCCTGTTGTATATGACAATGGCATCACATATATGTTTATACAACACAACAATGTGTATCTCATGACTGCATCACGACAAAACAGCAATGCGGCTAGCCTTCTTCTGTTCCTGCACCGAGTAGTTGATGTAAGCACCATTTGTTGCTCAGAAGACCCATGCTTTGAAGATATTGGTCTATATCCAGTGAGCTATTCCTGTAAATTTCTTTAAAACTTTTGCTTGTTTAAACGTTCTAACAGGTCTTTAAACATTACTTTGAAGAGTTAGAAGAGGAATCGCTTAGGGATAATTTTGTCGTAGTGGTATGGGATTTCATTGCCACCTATGCTTTTGAATTATTTAGATCACAACTTTGTGAGTATTTAATAACTGATGCTTATATCATTAGTATGAGTTACTTGATGAAATTATGGACTTTGGCTACCCGCAATACACTGAAGCAAAGATCCTCAGTGAGTTCATAAAGACTGATGCTTATAGAATGGAAGTAGCACAGAGGCCTCCAATGGCTGTTACAAATGCAGTGTCATGGCGCAGTGAAGGAATACGTTATAAGAAGAATGAAGTAAGTTTGTTTTAGCATACCATATGATGCATCTCTTAACCACTAAATTGTATGGGCTTCTGTTGGTGGTGCAGGTGTTTCTTGATGTTGTGGAAAGTGTCAACATACTAGTGAATAGTAATGGCCAAATAATTAGGTCAGATGTTGTCGGGGCACTAAAAATGCGGACGTACTTGAGGTTGTTCTCACGTCTTTTACTATTTCCTGCATTATGGGCTGCTAAACACTTGGGTTTTGGAAGCTTTTCTGTGTTTACGATCCAAATGATCATGGTGCACAGAAAATAAACAAAAGAACATTCTTCTTCATAAGTTCTTGTCTTGATTGTGTATTTTTTCTTTTTGATTATTGATATGTTTTATTTGTCACATAGGAACATTTGCCTCTTGTTTCTAATCTCAAATACACTTATGTAAAGTCGTCAACACAGTTAATAATATCACAAAGGTCCCTGCTCTTGTTGTTATGTCTGATTATGCTTTCAGTTAATCTCCCTTTTGATTTCCTTATATTCTTTCGTATTGCAATCAATGAAAAGTTTGCTGAAGAAGTGATCTCTGGATTTGCAAAATCTGCAATTTGATGCATTTGTGAAATTTTAATATTTGCTTTCGTTAGAGATGAGTCATAATGCTGTATGCATTGCAGTGGTATGCCTGAGTGTAAGCTTGGGCTGAATGATAGAGTTTTGCTTGAGGCACAAGGGCGAGCTACTAAGGGAAAAGCCATTGATCTGGATGACATCAAGTTTCATCAGTATGTAATTCATGTTTCTGATTTTGTTTATGTAATTGCTATTGATTGTTGAATCATATTTATGCATGTGATCCAGAGGTGTCTTGTGTGCACAAAGCGCGGGTCCTTGTGTAAGATTTTA
>NC_026146.1:17900266-17905535 GCF_000512975.1 Sesamum indicum | reverse complement strand
CATACATGCATGTGCTTTTATTGTGTTGTTCCTGAAGAAAATCTCTCTCTCTCTCTCTCTCTCTCTCTCTCTCTCTCTATCTATATGTATGTATATATTTGTGTGCGCATGTGTTTATTCTTGTCTTCAGGGGATCTTACTCGTTTCGACTTCTGGTTATTGGTTCAGGTGTGTGCGGTTGGCTCGATTTGAGAATGACAGGACAATATCCTTCATTCCTCCTGATGGATCTTTTGATCTCATGACTTACAGGCTCAGCACTCAGGTAGGTCGTACATTTAGGGTTTCTTTACATGCCCCTTTGCCATAGTTGCTTTGGGAAGAACTCTAAGTTCAGAGTAGAATTCTTTATGGTTTGAATTTCAATTTTTTTTCTGCTTTAGACTAAATTTGCTTGTGAAAAATTATGTGCATGGCATTCTTTCATTCCAGATATTATGACCCAACTACTGAAAGAGGATATTGATTTTTGAATTTATGAACTGATCCTTTCCACAAAATAGGATATTGGCTGAGAGTGTTCATTTATGGTTCCTTTCAGGTGAAGCCTCTAATATGGATAGAAGCTCAGGTAGAAAGGCATTCTAGGAGCCGTATAGAAATTATGTTAAAGGCAAGGAGCCAGTTCAAGGAGCGAAGGTGTGTTACTTGCATCTTTCGTCAACAGTTATGCATGGGTTGTTTCTTTATTTCCTACTGCTGGACAGTATTTTTTGGATCTCAAGTTTACTTGCTGAGTTGTGTGGAACTTCAGCACTGCAACTAATGTTGAAATTGAGTTGCCCGTGCCACCTGATGCTACCAATCCAAATGTTCGTACATCAATGGGGTCTGCTGCTTATGCGCCCGAAAAAGATGCATTAATATGGAAAATAAAATCTTTTCCAGGTGGTAAGGTAGGGATTTATTTTATAACTCGATCTTGTAACTTTCAGTTGATGGTTTGTGGTTTTGGCCTCTGTGACATGCAGTATCTAGATGAGTAGGATATTTCATTGTTTTATGTTTTCAGGAATATATGCTAAGAGCAGAGTTTAGGCTTCCCAGTATACAGTCAGATGAATCAGCTGCAGAGAGAAAGGCTCCTGTCCGAGTGAAGTTTGAAATACCATATTTTACTGTTTCAGGAATACAGGTGAGCCTCAACTGGTTGTGTTTGGCGATTTTTTTATGTTATCATCGAACCATTTAAATGTTCACTATTTATCTTGATATTTCATGCTAGAATATGAAACCTTTGAGCTTGTCATAGAAGGGTTGTGAAACCCAGGCAAACTACTCATGAAGAGAGAATGAGGGAGGGAGTGATTGCGAGAATGTCAATTTGGGTTGAGCATTCAGGTGTTTAATTTATGCAATTACTGAAACTGATCTACTGTTTAGAAAGCTTAAAACTTTCAGAAGTTTATGTTTCCTTCTCAAATATGCATCTGGAATACTTCCTTTTTAACATGAAATTTTGAAGAGCAATAGGTCGATGAGTTGTAAATGGGCGAGGTTGCTCTGTGGGCACTTCTGTCATGTCAGTAGTGAGTTTGATTTTGTTGTTGGGAGCACTAATGCAAGACTATAATATACTGCTAAAATTGTTCATTCTCTTATATTCTGTCCTTTGCTTGTGATTAATTATACCATATTATTATTGATACTTGGTGTGTAGGTTCGTTACTTGAAGATCATTGAAAAAAGTGGCTATCAGGCTCTTCCATGGGTGAGATACATTACAATGGCTGGTGAATATGAGCTGAGACTTATGTGATCACTGCTTTCGCCAATGGAAAACCTTAGCGTACGATGCCTAAATGATCAACAACCATGGAGATCATTTGTCCCTCCTTGAAGAGGTGACTAAAGAGAAAATCATCATCTGGGAGTTTCTGTTCCATCTGCTTAATTCTCTTTGTATCATGGGAACTTGTAGTAGCTGATGGCACAATAATCATTTGCTTACCTTATTTTTACGAAAGTGCAAATTTTTGTATTGAGTCAACTGTTTGCATGATTGTAGAAAAACAAAAGTTGATACATGGATAATTGTACTTATTTGGAGAACTTTTTCGAGGGAAAGATAACTCTGCCACTCGGGATTCATCAGCTTATTCCACGTTAACGTTTTCTTGCTGCTTAGTGAATTATAAAAGAGATTAAAGAAACAGTTCATATCTGCCTCAACAGCCCAATACTCTGTTTTATCTCCCGATCATGTTTTTGAATCTGTAATGGCAATCTAGAACAAGGCAGGGTGGCCATATCTGGACTACTGCTATATATATCAATCTCGTTTAAAGTATTATAATGCATCGTAAAATAACACTCCAGCTCACTAACAGAGAATGAAAAATCAAGATTCCCTTTGTTTTCAGGAATATATGGTAAGAGCAGTTTTGTACCAAAACCCATTAACAGCACTGGTTGAGTGCCAAAACAGTACAATTGTATGATTAGAACAACATCTTCCTCGCCACAATGCATGGATAGGTCATGGGTGCAAAATTGTCTGCATCAACGAAGTCACATGCATTTGCTTAAATCTTAAATTTCTTCATCTGCAACGATATTTGGCAGCCTCTGCAGGAAAAGATCAAATTCCTCATCCCTACTCAGCATGCTTATTCTAACATACTCTTCATACTCCCAAACCCCTTTCCACTTCTGGTCAGAATCTTGTGCTCTCTCAACACGTTCTCACAGTCCATTCCCTCTTTGCATTTCATCCATGCAAAAGCTGTTGAGAAATATAGAAAAAGGCAATACATGAAACGACCACAATTCTGACATTCACTAAAAAGAAGAAAAGAACAGGAACTGAAGCCAATATTACCAGGATGTGCTTCAGTGAAGCCTCCTGTGAAATTGCTGTACTGACAGGGGAAATTTGGTTACAGAAAAGAGTTCATTTTTCTTGACAGCATCTCTCAACTTCTTCCACCTTTCTGCCATGAAATTCTTGTATATTCAAAGAAGTTCTCCAAGTCATAGGCCTGAACTCTTTGGCAGCTAGCAGAAACGATTTCCAGGATACTTGCAGCTCTGAGTTGTGCTTCTTTTCGACACTCCAATTGTGTTGATCTCTATGAATTTCACCATACTTTTAGCTACATCTTTGTCTCTAGCAAGTGCCCATCTTCAGATGAGAAAAACACCAACAATCAGTAAAATCCAATAAGCTTAAATCCCACAATCCAACTCAAAACCCAAATGCTGCAATGGAGTAACGTACCCCCGATTCTTGATCCTGCATGTCCCGTACATTTGGAAACTGTGAATAGCATAATATCACAATCTGCAGGAGAAGTAATGGCCGTGTACTGTGGCCAGTAGTAAGCAAGGTCATGAACAACCGCTGCTCCGGCTTGATTAACCACAGCTTCTTTCATAACCCCATTAGGGTTATTTGGTGAGGTCACCATCTCTATATATGGCCCATCTTTATCAAACATATGTGCCTCACCTGCCCATTTGAAGAACGCTGAACCCAAAGAGTCTGCTATCTCTCGATATGACTGCAAAATTAGCGCAATATAACTAATAAAGATGGATAAGAAATACTCATGAACAGAAACCAACAGTCCTAATGAGTTTATTTATGGATTTGATGGTTATTTTTGCTCACATTCCTAATGAATTTATTTATGGATTTTCTAAAGAAAAATCAATCATTGGTGACGTTTTTTAATAGTGTGCTATTACTTATGAATTTTTGTGTATCATCTCATCTATAATTAAATTTAAATTGATGGAAACAAGAATTATTTAATAATTAATATCTGTAGTAAGGTAAATATTATTTTTGGTCCCTGACCAATTATACTACTTATTCGAATTTAGTCCCTCATATTTCCTCCTCATCACATTCCCTCATCTGTAGTTTGCTTAGTGATTTGGTGTTCTTTGAGTAGATTGTTGTGCTTGTTAATTAAGTGCCCTTGAAGCGCGCTTATAAAACTGCGTTCACAATATTGTGCTATATATCATCTGAAATTATTCTATATAAAAATTAAAAGAAAATATATAAACAGAACATTAGGCATCCACTCATCCCAATTCCATGAATGAAATTAGAGTGATTTTTTCCAAGTCTAATTCGCTTTCATTTTCATTGCCTCATTTGAAATTTCAGCATTTTGAGGTGAAGAAATAATGTAAGTACAGTTGTGTATAATCCTTTGAATAGTGCTCTTCTGTCTATTCCAAGACAATAACACCTACAAATGTAATACATGATAAATACAGAGGCTGAAAGAAAGCAGACCACTGACATTTCCACCAGCTACGTGAGGCCAAAGCCCCCCACCAAAAAGAGAAAAAGAAAAAAAGAAAGAAACTAAAACAAAAAAAAAAGAAATTAGCCAAGTTTTCACAGTATCTAACCAATCTGTTGTTTTATCTCTTCCACTTCAAGTGTGATTGAGATTTACATTTATGAACTATTGGTGCAGTTGATTTGGCATTGTTGGAGTCTTTCTGAATACGTGCTTCCTGCATCGCTCGAAAATGCTGTCGTATATCAGATCAAATTGAACTCCGGCTCTCTCCCGGTTCACTATGAAAAGAATGTGATCACCTTCGACGATCTTGTAATACCTGCAACCAATTTTGATATGTCAAAGGTCGATATGTTTAGCCGACATCTTGTGTTCTCAACTTGATATGCAGACTTCTTAATTAACTTCAGGCATTTCAGAGACTACAAAGAAATCAAATGAACGCAGAGACTAGAGGAAAAGGGCACGAACCAGATGCCTGGTTGTAAAGGTTGGCATTCTGAATCTTTTACAACGAAATGGCTAGGGTGTTCAACTGGCAAACGAGGGTGCGTCATAGATATGGTGTTGAGTGCTCCATCATTGTCCCACCAGTCTTCATCCCTGTAAATAAATGTATTCACTATTTCAGTGTGCCAAGGTTCAAATTTAAGGTTTTAAACGGGTTTTTTCATACATATAATTCAATTATTGAAAGTGCATAACTAGGTCAGAAGGATTCACTGATATCCTAGGTATGTATGAGAATCAAGTAGCACTCACCGGTAACCTTTATAAGGAGGAGGGACGTCAGAAGGGTAACGCCATTGGCTCATCTGCAGGACTCGGATGAATAGCAGAGGGTGTATTCCAAGTAGGCCAGAGGGAATTGTGACACCCATCATTTTCCTTGTACGCTTGGTTGCATAGCTGAAATAGTACGTATCAGGAAACGTCTGTATATGGCTGTTTAATCTGATGGACCCTTGAATCGTAAGATCGGGAAGAATCCAGTCTCCAGATGC
>NC_026146.1:17849536-17900236 GCF_000512975.1 Sesamum indicum | reverse complement strand
AGACCCCAAATGCCGATTTTCTTTCTAGACATGTTGAAATGGTCAAATCCGAAATTGTAATAGGCCTTCAGCCATTGAATGTCAAACCAGTCATAAAGAATTACTCCAATGCGGCACAACTGCAGCAGAGAGATGGGCTTCAGTGACTTCCCATCTTCTGGCCTATGAACAACCAAAGTTAATCAGAAATGAGGAACTGATGAAATACTACAGAAGGAAACAGATGGAATGATTGAGCAACAATTGTTGAGTAAACAGGTGTGTAGAGGAAGCAAGGAAATATACACTGGTTAAGACTGGAATAATCAGATTTAGTGATCATGTGTTCCATTTCATGCTACCTATGGAATTAAGTATTTGTTAACGACAATTCAGGTTTGAAGTAGATTAAACAAATCACAGCAGCAACGTCAAGATGTTCATTGACTGACTAGATTGCAGCAGAAAATTAAGCCTCCTAGACATCAGAAGATGCTAAACTATAGCAAATAAGAACTGAACATAGAAATCACTTACTGTATTCCATCCAAGTAGGTTCTTGTTGTACCGTTGAATGCTCCAGACAATGAGGTTATGCTTAACACCCAGTTTGGCGAAGTGTTTTCATACCCCTTGAATGCCTGAAATTACATTAAACTTATTGGTTTCACAAATTTGAAATAGTTTCAATGTCTCATTGCTAAGTAGTTCACTTCATTTCCAAGAAGACTACCTTATCAGCTAGCATTTGTTGCAAGACCCGAACAACCTGTGCTCCGGCTGAATGCCCCACAAAGTGAATTGGGTGATCCTCATCCCATTCAGGGTAATGCCCTGCATTTTTCAGTTAAATCAATCAGAAGTCCTGAAAAATATAAAGCAACAAGATGAAGAAAAAGAAGAAGAAGAAGCAAGTTCTTGTCTTCTCTTTCACAGAGTTCGGAGACAAATTTTCAACCTTTTTCATAAACTCTGCCAAACTGTGAGTGCCCGCAAGCCCTGCTGTGTTCTTCTCCATAATCAACCTGCCCTCCTTTCAGGTAATAGAACAATTCTCTGGCCCTGTACCCAAAACCCCACCAAAATTTACAAAGACCATTCACAACCAAAAAACGGAAAACATCTTAAGCACAGGCTACAAGAAACAAGAAAACTGAACTTTGAACAATGAGTTGAAATTTGAAAAACACAGCCACCTGTCATATATGCTAGTTAATGAGCCTAAATCAGGCACAAGAACCCTTTCATCCTTCTTCTCTGCTCCGGCAAAATAAGACAAACCTCCCAATCTCTGTTGAAACAAGGGGAAAATTTCAATCTTGCAACAAGAAAATCATCACAAAAGTAAAAAATCACCCGGAGTTACAATCATTGGCAGGAAAGATTGTTCATACCCCTTTGCCAAAACCAAAGATTCCATGTACCAACACAATGGGAGGCAAATCGTCAACGGTGGTGGACTTTTCTGAGTCGTCCCTTCTCAACCCAGCAGCCAAATTAGGCTTGAAAATCCAATCGCTGAATGCCTGTGAGAGATCCCCAGCAACAGCAGTGCTAAATATGTAAAACCCATATGCCAAATGCACCAGAGAACTCACAAACAGCTCCGCCAATTGGAGAGATGATATCCACCACGAGATCATCCTCTTTCTTGAGCTTCCCCCCAAGAAAATTTTGCAGATTTATATATCAAATGTGCCAATTGAAACACAGATGAAATACGAAAGAATGTTGGCGTTTGAGCCTTCTTCAAGAAAAAACAAGAGAAGGCTCTTGATCATCAAACAAAAAAAACGTGAAATCAAGAAAACCCCCTCCCAATAATGACTCACAAAAAATTGTAAGGTACAAGTTACAGTTTCTGAGGGGGCCCTTCTTGATACGTAATACGTTGAATGAGGATCCTATTTTCAAACATGCATAAAACAGGATGTCCTTTTTTTTTATCTTTTTCTTTTGAGAGTTTGAAGATGGAGTGTTCCTCTTCCCACGATTTCCTGGTTGGCTACCTTTCACTCATTCATAAAGTCATGTACCATAACCACCAAATGAAAATAGCACGAAACGTATTCAGAGGTTGCAAAACAGTTGCTTCGTCCCTCGAAACAATTGTTCTTGTAGAGTGGGGAGGCGCTCTCTCTCTCTCTCTTCTTGGAAAAGGCTGGTTACGATTGATGCACGTGCCATAGTGTTAGCCGCTGCCAGAGATTTCCCATTTGTTTTGGGCCCACAGAGATGACAAAGAGAGAGAAAGAGGAGAGGATTCTTGGGCACATGTCATTTAGATAATCCAAAGATTAATGAGCGGATTAAGGAGGAGAATCCTGGAAAATGGGTGTGTTTTGGGGGGGACAATGATGGGATTTGTAGCGGTCCAGACAAGAGCAGAGGAGGCTGCATTTGCTTAGGTGAACTAAGAAGGAATTTGGTGGGGACGTTTTCTTGTTTGAATTTGGAGGAGAGATTCTAGGCGTTTCTATTGAGGACGGAGGAATGTGCTGGATCGGAGCTGGAAGGTTCTTTTTCCAACTAACTCCTCCTCAACTGTCCTCCCCTTGGGACGCGAGAAATAAATCAAAATTAAATTACAATCATCCACATATTTCATTTTCTCTCTTCCTCGATCTTTTCAAACCAGGGGGGCTACATCATATAATAACTCTATATTTGACAACTTAAGGTGAATGTAAGAGTGTCCAAAATTTTCTACACAAATTAAATTTTCCTAAGATTAAAATATTCATCATGGAGAACAAAAAATCACCCAAGAATAAAAACCACATTTCTTGAAATGAATAAACAGGCCTTTAAATTTATTGTAAGAGGAACATCTTTTTACGTAAAATAAAAAGGACATATTTTTTATTTAATATTGATCATGTATTTGAATTGTTTACTTTTAATTTATTCTCCACCAATATTCTGACTATATACACGAATCTATGGTCAGAAATGACATGTTATGAATTAAAATTATATAAGTTCATTTACTTGATGTGATGGGATTTAAGTAGTATAAATAATTTTAAAATTATAATTCAATCATAATTAGCTATAACAGAGAGCTTTAACAATTAATATTGAGTCGATTCAAAATAAAACTATAAAAATAATTAAGTGGAATCTCCCCCTAATAATTCAAAGTAAAAATGGCAATAGAGTGTTAAATATAGTCAAAGGTTGAGGCAGCAGATGATATTGGTGGTTGACTGTTTGGAGAAAAAAGGAAAATTAATAATAATTATTAATAGTGTGGGGAATGGGAAAGCAATCCCCTCAGTTTAATTAATTGTGAAGCACATGCGCGCGTATCAGCTACTGCTCCTATTTCGGTGCATTATTATTTTTCAAAAAATTAGGTGTGACTCACACTCACTTATTATATCACAAAATATGATTTCTTTTCCTATTAATTATAAGCTTATCATTATTACATCTTACGCATCATAATTTCTTATTTACTTTATTTTATTTTTTAATTAAAGTGATATTATTTTATTATATTCAAAATTGTATATCAACAAAACTCTCCATAACAATCACTTAAATTATATTTATTGTCCCGTGTATAAAGAGTAGTAATTAAAGATCGTAGTTATACGGATGACAATTAATATCTTGAAAATTAATTAAAAAAGAAATTATCATATTTCAATAATTTCTGAAAGTAGGTTATAAGGTTGTTGGAATGAGATTGGTTGAAATTGTCAATTTTCAAGAAATCGTAAATTTATAACATGTATTCAAACAAATTTACCTAAAAATTGTGTTTCATTTTTAGAGGTGAGAGAATCATCCAATCCACGCCTTTATCTAAACTTAGCGTTTATTTGAGTAATTAATTTGATACGCACTAAAGTCTAGTTTTCTACTACATACGCTATTTCCCAACTCTATCCAAAAATTTAATTAGCTCATCAATTTACCCACTCTACTTGTTAGTTCAAGTTGGACCTAATTATGGAAATACCAATATTTTGAAATAATTTATAATGCTTTCAATTTTGAAACAAATATAAAATTATTATTACTGTTTTTTTGGGGGACAACAACTTATATAAAATCATTTGACTCTTTTTATATCTTGGAAAATTTATATTATATTTATGTTATGAATAATATATAACTAATGTAATATAAAAAAATATATTTCACTAACAAACTGTGATTTATATATTACTATACCAATTATTTATTGTGTTGATAATACCTTTAAATTGAGTGGTTTTTTTTCCTGAAATATTATATATTAATTTACATATTTCGTTAACATTTTTAAAATTATAAGACCTGATACTGGATAACTAAAATCATTTAACAACGTGCACTTTTATGATTGGGTCTTGGGCTGACTCTTGCTCGTGAAAGGTCCGTTAATATTCCGTCCCACTGAAACAATGGATCCTGCAGTTTCAATTTTGTACCAGAGAAAAATCATCCGTATAATAATTCGAGTTGCAGGCCTTGAGGCCCATTTATCAACCCCGATATTAACGGGCCTGATAGCCCATTAAAAATTTGCAATCAAGAATCGTGATTCCGACAGAGCCACGACCATTTATGTGCTAAAATCACATCACAGCCACAAACATGAATGTGTTGTCGGTCGGTGTCAAAATTGACCAATTCCTCAGACTAACAGTTGGGGAGATTGCGATGTTTGATGATAAGTCAAGGGAATATGTAGAGTTCAATATTACCATGACACATCAACATATCATCGTCAACCAACCATTTGCCGGGTTCACAACCAATCACCACTCACATTTTTTTTTTTCAAAAAGAAATTACGAATTTCAATACATATTTTATATAGAAAAGTCATGCAGTTGATCGTCATTTGAATCTATTCGGACAACGTGAAATATTAGTTGAATTTATGTAAAACTGGAATTAGCGCAATTAAAAGTAGATGGTAAAGTTAGTACAAGGGTGTAGAATTTGGTATTTATGTGATGGTAGATGCAATCCCGTAAATTGTTGAGTGATGTGAGTGTGAAGAGAGATGATAGCCATTTAAGGAGTGCCAGCCCTGAGCAGTGCAATTCTGCTGAATATTGTCTGCCAACATCTGTGAAGGTGGGTGGATTCATTAATTTACAAGGAAAGGAAGACAGTTACTACCATCCATCAAACACTTGAGAGAATCCACATACTTTCAAACTGGTAAAGTCTTGCAAAATTTCCAATCCCACATTGTTTGGCCGAGAGGAGGTGTTTGGTTGTCTTTACAAGGGATAATTGCATTTATATCTTCACATCTTTGGCGTAATTATACAAATTACTTGTATGTTTTTTTTGCATAATTATATATATATATATATTTATAAAAAGTATCAATATTATCACACCCAATGTCCCCTACCCCATTTTTCTATACCAGCCAAAAATCCCAAAATACCTATGTTGAGTTGGGTTGACATTGATCTTATTTTTCATGGAGCATAATACGCCAGAAAGTTTTGGAGTATTTATAAAGTGGGGAATCCCTTATTGAATTTTTGAAAAAGAATGTGGGCTAGTGACAATAATTGAGAATTATTAATTGAAGAAGGATATATAATTGATTTCCTTAACAAAAGGATTAATTGCAGCGGTAAAGGTCCATTTGGAGTGGTAACATGTACAACATTTATTGTTTTCTTGTAATAATTGGTATGCCCCATTATAGTTAACGGCGGAATTCATGGTATAGTAGTCAAGTTGTAATTTGTTGGGGTTGAGATTTTGTAGTGTTTACACAAAGTCATGAAACAATTATATAAAAAAGAAGATGGATAGTATATTCACTATTTCCAATTCCCAATTTACAATGCCCCTAAAGGTAAAGGTAAAGGTAGTATAATGAATGGATGGGTTGTTAGATGGAAAGAAAAATCAAAAGAATTGAAAGAAAAATCAAGAACACCTGGAATTTCTTCCAGGTCCTCCGTAGTAAAAATAATTACCCCAAACTCTATTAATCCCGCCTTGTATATCATAGCAATTTGGATGATCAGCCAAAACTCGAAGATTTGATAAAGGGATTAAGCTGTTATCCCAATCAACCACTTGCAGGTTCCGAAAATAAGACGCTTTTCCGAACCCTTCTCCAGCAAAATGTCCACTGCCCATTTGGGTGGAGGTGTGGGATCCTGATACTCGACTATTAACAATTTCTCCCCCAAATTGTACCATACTCGCACGATTTCTAAGATGTGTAAATAAAAAGGATGGCCAGTAACCTACTAAAACCCCATTTCCAAACTCCAGCCACCAATTCCCATGCTTTGGATCCTGTACGTACAAATAGAGTTAGAGTGAGGTGGAAGGAAGATGATATCTTTGCTTCCAAAACAAGAGTCTGAAGCCAAAATCATTATTATGTCCATTCACTCATTCTCTCTCTATATATATCACGACATGCTTTTGTTAGCTTAGCTAGGTGGTACATGAGAATTTAGCTCCACGCTGTCTTTAATTTTCCTACCAAAATCAATCCAAATAAATAAAGTTTTTTCTTTTTCTTTTAATTTATTTGTTTTATTTTATCTCTTCAGGATATCTTTGACCGGATCATAAAATTGTAGATTCCACCCCTAAACTTTACAAGTCCTCATATATCTCTCCCTCCTCTTTGCTATTCTAATTAATAACTTTATACTAAACATAAATACCAATTAATTATATTAATAATTAACCATATATGGCATTAGAGTCGTGAAATTACCTTCCACACTAATAAGCTGATGTCGAACTGACCACCGTTGTAGGATGAAGTTGGTGAAATTGCAGCCCCAATTGCTATTCTATTGTTGGTCTGAACAAAGCCCGAGCACAACAAATTGTAACAGCCTGTCGCTTGGTACGCATCACTCTGCACGTCCCATTTAAATAATTAAATTAATCAAGTACTATAATCATTATTAATTATCATACTTAATTATTCATATGCTTTGTTCGAGAATTAGTGATTAAGGTAGCTAGGGACAACATTAACGAGATAACATTATTTTCCTTAATTGGTAATAAATCAAACTTACAGTCCAGTACGTGAAGAACCTAGGATAGTTGTCCCCATAAAGCTCCGGGCTAACCTGTTTGAGAAATTCATATATTGAATTAGCATAGCTAGCATCCATCCATCAATGGCTGTCTTAACTGCAGGTTGTTGAAGATTAATTGCTCTTTAATGAGGGCAGAAAAAATTGTTCCCACTGTCTGGATAATTAAATTTCTACTGTAGAAACCGCGTTTCCGGGGAGCAACTTTGAGTGATAGGAAAAATTGGACGAAACCAAACAATCACAGAGTAATTAATTAGTGCAAACGTCATATTTTTTTTGAACTGTACACCAATCAACAAGCGTATTGCAATTATCATATAATTAGTTCAATTGGAGTCAAACCGACCTATGGGTTATAATTTTTCAAACAAAAATTGGTGGAAAGAAATGGAAGGAGAAGAGTAAAAACATGCCTGCCAACCAGCTTCGATGGTGTTGAGATCATCGCCAAAGGAACCAGCTATTACCCACATTTGTGATAAGCTGAATTCATAGCGGTTTGCAACTCGAGGAGCCCACACATTTATGCTTGCTTTTGCTCCGTAATACTCTTCTCCGCTCACATACCCCACCGCATGCTGAAAACTCCCAGTGTGTACAAACATAAATCAATCATGCCACTGTCCTCACTACTAATTTATATCATCAAAATCCCATATATATATATATGGATAGAGTGTAAAAGCATACAAATTTTACTGCTGATAGTGACATAATTTATGGTATTTGGGACAGTAGTGTAAGAAAAACACCTAAATATCTGTCACACACATCACGGAAATAAAGGGAAAGCAGCAGTGAAGTTTCTAAATTTATGGAAGCCAGAAGTTTTACGGATTTGGTGTGTTGAGATGAGGGCTTTCTTCAGCTAAACTGGTCATCATGATTATCATCGTCTAATTTGGTGAGAAAATTGAAAGATCATTTCATAAGCACTAACCTCATGGCCATTGCTGGAAGAGTCCCTTCTGATAGGCCTTCTTATCTTGCGTCCAAATCTTCGGACAGAACTTGCTCTCAGAACGTCTTCCTCACTTGTTCTTCTCATGGGAATCGTGCCTTCCCGGCAGAATTCTCCCGACATGCTCCATGCCTGAAAATTTTCTTCAAACATGCCTGTCGTTGATATGTGCCCTTTTGGCTTTTCAGGTGGATCCTGCAAATTCAAATATATATATATATATAAAGAGAAATGTTAAAGACTGATTGATCTACAGTTTTTTTGTTTTTGGAAAAAAAAAAAAAAAAAAGAGAGAAATGGTAACTCAGTGTTATTCACCAATGGCTTTTGCCCTCTTAATTCAGGATGATCAAAAGCTGGCTGTTGATGAGATAAAACACAATCTATGATATCACCATCAGGGCTCTGTACAACAAAACCACTTGATTAAAACAAGAGAGGAAAGAAAACAAAAAAATAAAAAATAAAAAACAGAAAGGATGAAGAGATGATTGCCTGGATTGTCTTGACAGCAGGCTTATTGATTTTCATGAGATGGGCTCTGATGTACTTCAATTTCTTGGACATATGATCCCCGGGCCGGAAGTTCTGTTTGGTGGCATTAAAATTGACTGATAGAACTGGACAAACGGAGGAGAAAAAGAACAGGAAGAAAACAAAAGCTGAAATGATTGGGGAGATCTTCCAGCAGCAACTAGAAGCCATCTCTGAGGAATTTGTGGGTCTTGTTTCTTCTAACACATGAGTTGTTTGTTTTTGTGTGCATCGACGTTGTCTTCTTCTGTGATCCAAAGAGCACCTAATCTTCTCAGAATTTGCAAACCTCAAATCCATGCACCAAAGCCACTGTGACCTCTCTCTCTCTCTAAGGAAGCTCATTGCACTCTCTCACCATTCCCAATGCAAAGAATTGAAACCCTCTCTTGGTTTTTGCCTCTCTTCAAGTTCTATGCTCTACCCTTAGTTTTATATTCTGACAAATGTATAACTTCTAGGCATTAAGTAATAGACAAAAAAAAAAGAAAGAAAGAAAACATAGAAATTACTATGTTTGTGAATCTTTAGAGTTTTGTCCATGTGGGGTGGGGATGTGACCAAGACATGCAAGAATATGTTAATTTTTCCTTTTTTTTTTTTTTTAATTTTCTTTGGGAAGAATGACAAGTGATGAAGGGAAGAGAATGAGGGAAGGTGGGGGGTGGGGGTATAAACACCCTAAGCAAGTTAATTATGTTTCCAGTCTCCAATACAAAGACTGGAACTTTAACTTTTGTGTGTCAAAATTTTTACAGTGTTGTAATAATATAATGTGTCCTGATTTCTGTTATTCTTTACTTTGGGTATGAGGACAGATGGGAATTACACTGGATTCTGGCTTTCTAAAGTTCCTTGCTTTCTCACTTCCCTAGATGTTCTTTGTGTCAGCTCACTCTCATATAATTATTATTTTACACCTCAATTCCCACACTATTCCAAATCACCCTTTTCTTTGTTTTGATTTTCTGTCTCTATTTTCTTTAAATAAAATACTTTCAAGAAATGGGAATGAATATTTGAACTTCTTTTTCTATATAGTAAAGAAAGTATGTATACATTAATTAGCAATTAAATTATATTTACTAATACCCACAAAGTAGATAAGATTTTATTGCATGGAGCTCTGAGGTGTCTTTTGTCTGAGAAGCAAAACTTTGAGCAGCAAACTAATAATGTTTTCTTTTTTTGTGTGTAAGTAGTGGGCAATGCATAGTGGCACGCGCGCCTGGTTATTAGCACTGCGTGCTTATGCAGGCATTCATGCAATTGCATGCGCATTTTTGGGATTTCTCATCATTTTTGGGTCCTAAACCCTTTACCCAACACCCCAAAATCTTTTTTTTTTTTTTCCTTAAATTAATTTTGATTTCTTGATGAACTATTCTGCCATGTTCCTATTGCTTCTTACACACTGCAAATTCTAGATAATATTTATTTATTTATCTTGCACTCCACATAATAAATACATATATATGTCAAGCCAAATTCTTTTATGCCATGTCTGGATGGATGGATGTGGATGTAAGGATTTTAAATCTATAGTAACAAATGCATCAAACTTGTTTGGATAAATATTTGGTACAAAAGTTGTGGAATTGTAATAAATTTTAAATTCATTTGATATGGAGTTACTGAAATCCGTACTTCAAATCTTCTCATCAAATTCAGATTCTTCCACCCAAATTCAGTCTTGTATGAATTGAGTGTGAAATATAATAGAAGGTATAAATCATGCAGGCAATTTGATCTACATTAGGATGATTTGAAGCCATATACTATTCTTAAACTCGATTTTTTGAGGAAAAATATTCAAAATAATTGACCAATTAATTTAAACAATGAACTATTATAATAACTAAAAATACATATACATTAGGCCATTACAATAAATTTATATGGAGTGAGATAAATATCGACCTTGTAATAATTTTTTATTTTTTTTCAATTACACTCACGTATATAATTAGCCACATGCATAAAAATAAATATGTTACATGTTTGAATTTTAACAATATGGGAAGAGATGAAAGGTTGGAGAAATCCGTGGGAAAGTTGTTGGTGGAGAGAGTGCAAAAAGGTTGAGTTGCTTTATGAGGAGAGGAGGGGACAACATATGGATTTTTCAAAATGGAAAAGGGCCAGTTTGGAATTATTACATCACATGACTTGATTAAAAGTACCCTCTTCTAATCATACCATGCGTGTGCATCTCTTTCCCATTGTAATTTCATGCCCAAATACTAATTTTATATTAACTCTTTTTTTTTTTTAATTATAAGTGGTTGTAGCATGTCGTTCCTATATATATAATAAATATTATTTTATATTTTAAAATATATTATAAATAAAAATAAATATATATAAATTGGTATATTATATTAATAAAAAATAATAATTTATCAATTAATATAAATTTTAAAAAGTTGAATAAATTAATTATTTTATTATGAAAGACATTTTTAACTTTATAAAAAATTAGCGCAACGGTGTTATTAATCGTCGTTTATGAGTGTAGAGGAACTTTTTTTAAGTTAACTAGCCATCATGTCATGCTGTTCCTGCATGCATATAATAAATAATATTTTATATTTTAAAATATATTATGAATAAGAAAATATATATAAATTGATACATCATACTTTAAAAAACAAAAAAAAAAGAAATAAATAAATAAAGCAACAATAAAAAAATATCAACTTAGAGGTATTATTGGCATAACAACAAAATTGGTGTTGCGGTGTCATAACCATCATTTGTGAGGGAAAAATGTCTTTTTTTTATATATAGTATAGATATAGATTAATGGGCATATACATTTTAATTAATTCAATGCACATATATAATAATATCCCATTTATAATAAAGTTAACAAAAGAGTGATTAATTTAATATCATATGTATGCATATCATTTTATAATGAAAAATTGCTGCAAAAAGAAGTAGATAACGGATTAGAAGAAAAAGAAGAAAGCATTATTAATAATAATTAAAAAAAAAAAAGAAAGAAAAAAAAGGTGGAGGTTGTGAAAAGGCCCAACATGATTTCAAGGGTCCATGTTTTTAGGCCCTCAAACAGAATGATGGTCATTGAAATTGACAATGGGCCCATTTCTTGTATTTATCAGTTTGACCCCAACTTTTCTCAGTATTTCATCCCCACACCCACCATCACTTTTCTGCATCTATGCTATCTTCTTTATGATATTGACCACATTTTGAGGGTGGTTGCCGAATATTCCTAATTTTTTGGTCGAAATATTTGCAAAAATATTGTCATAATAGAATTTAAAATTGTATGCAAACTCACCCTCTCACTCGATTTTGATCGGATACAATTAATCATGCAACAAACTAAATATTATTATATTTGACATATAATCAATTATTTAAATCACTCGCTATCTAAATAGTAAATCACGAAAATAGAAAAAACAAAGTGGTCGGATTAATATTGTTGGTCATCCTTGATCTCAGGATAATGTGGACCAAATTCCAACTAGTAGAATATTTTGAAAGAGGAATATAACTATATAAGTAGTACTAAAGAGCATTTTCTATAAAAGAGGTACAAATGAAAAGAGAATAGAATGATGATAAAAAGAATGGATGAGTGGTTTAGGGTTTGCACCAATGACTTCACCAAACAATGGACCAGATGCATAAATTAAACTATCATTTCAAGATTGCATTTAATTCATATATAGTATTCAAAGAATTTTAAGTCATATATATCCAATTGTACAACATCAAATTTAGACTATAGGGGGAAAGAATTATTTCAATCTTTTGATAAAATATATTCTGAGCAGCCCACCAAATCTATTGGTAGATTTTCATTTGACTATTTTTGTTAGAATTGCAGCTGTGGAACATCTTGAATTTTGGTAAATAACGTGAGGGAAGAAGATGGTCCATTAAGTTTGTTTGGTCATTATTATTTAGTTGGACATGGACTAGAAGCTAATTAGTGACTCTTTTAAGAGGGAAAATGACATGAACTAAAGGGACTTATTAGACCCCCCTAAAGATAAATGTTAAGCAATGATTATGTCTCAGCTGAAAAGTCAGCTTTTCTTACCCAAATAAACATTTGAGAAAGGAAAAAAACTATGTCTAAAGAAAGGACTTTAGGCATTGAGAATGCACTCCCACCGCTCCAAAGTGGAGGTTTCCCCAAACCATGATTGAATATGGTTGTAAGAATCGTTGGAAAGGAAGAATATTAGAATGTTTGTCTGCCCACTCATCCCTTTTTTGGCTGGTGGCATCATGGCCATTGCTGCTGCCACCATCCCACACTCTTTGGCCCATGGCATCATCATGATGCACAAGATGATGGTGCTGGCTGCTCATGCCAACTTCACAAGATGTCATATTAATCAACACAATTATGTGGCTACTTCCATTGCTTGCTTCATGATTTCATGTTCATGCCATAGTTCTTGCATTGTTTCCCCGCGAATAAGCAATTTTGACCAAGATTATTACTGCTAGTTACACAAGTTTCCAAAGATTCATTAGTTTCTAGTAAATGTGGGCTTTCATCCCTCTGGTGAAACAAATTTCGAATAATGAAGTTGTCGACCTACTGGGAAGAAACATGCCTATATTTGCTTGTTCTTATGTTTATCACGCTTGTACGACATAAGTTGACAACCTAGACAATGCAGTACTGTAGAGAATCTCGTTATGTGAAAGGACTTCTTGTTCCTAAGAAAATGATGAGTAATTCCTGTTCAATATGATCATTAACAAAGTCGAATTAAAGATTAAATATCTTATAAAGTAAGATTGATGAAAATAGGAATATTTCGTATATGGAACAGATATGAAAATATAAAATAATGTAAATTATGCTGTTTTAGTAGAATGCAAGTCCCACTGTTGACGTGACATAATTCACAATATCTGGTGTTTTTTTAACACCCACTTTTAAGATGTGAAAATATTAACAATGTAGATCATGCCACATCAGTATACTGTAAGTTAACGTGTCATAATTCACTTTTATATGAAAAGAAATCCACTAAATAACACTCATTTTTATCTTAAATTGTATGGGTTTTACTTATTTTAAGATGGTTGGGTGTAAGAAATATATATTAATATTTCATTAGAAAGTATAGTTAGTAGCACGATTTTGGTTAGGAAGCAAGTGCAAATGGAACAAGTGTGAAAACAAGCAAGGAAAGTCCAAGTGCAGAAGACTGCTGTTGCTGTTGCAATCAAACAGTAAACAGAAGTAACAAGATATATATATGGTCGGTAGATTCTGAAACTTTACATGGATTGAGAAAGGAGTGAAATTGGAAATCCATGATGCTATTGCTACTCTACTCTCTAACCCCACTATGAGACTCCAAATCTTCATTTCGTGTTGACTTTTGGAGATGGAGGACTAGAAAGTAGAAACCCAATTAATTCAGTTGGAAACGGATGCTCAATAGGGGTGTGATTTTCTGTTGCAAATTTTATTTTATTTTACATATATAAAAATAATATTGTATATTTTATTTAAAAAAAATTATATATGTAGAAGTATTTATTGAATGGAGTATAAGATAAAATAAATTCTGCATCAGATATCCAATCCAGGTCAATAGTGGGTCTTCACTTCCATAATTCCCCATATCAAATTTATCACATTCAACGGGATCTTCATTCTTGGAAAAAAAAAATAGTTTATTTATCACTTGAAAATCATTCATAATATGCGCCATAAGAATTTCTTCATATTTATTTTGTTCAAAATCTTTAGGTAGTCCATATTTCTTAAATTGGGCCTCGGCCCACATTCATTTTGGATCTCAAACAGCAGAGTAAATTGGGCGAGACTGAATATTGGGCCAATCTACCAGTGTTCCGGATGAGTTAGCCTCATTAATGGGCCGTGAAATTGGATAAGCGTCAAAGGCCTTTTGACATAAAAAAACAGACAAATTTAACAACAATTTCATAACTTCACAAATAAATTTTGAAATCATCTTATGATGTGTTTACAAGAAAGTATAGACGGTAGCTCAAAATAATGAATTGGAATATCATTGTTCACCTATATATAATTATATATGTATCGCTGTATTTCTGTGCATTGGTATAAACTACCAGTACTTGCCTCTATTTCTTGGCACCTAAACCTCTCTTTACAAAGCATCCCTACAGACTGCATATTTCCAGTCCAGGAAAACTAACCATTGGCTGTTTGTTGAGAAATACGAACAGCAACGAGATCTGATGATCACATCTGTGGTCTTGTTTGGACAATATAAATTTTTCCATCTTTCACGACTCCTTCGATATCTTGTGCAGATCCATATAGATCCTCGATGGCGCTTCCTGCCCGAGCTATGCTAGAGAGAATTGAACGACGGAATTCACCATCAACAATCAGTGCATCAGATGAGTAATCCACGATAACTTTTTCCTCTTCATCCATTGGGACACTGTCAATAGATCACGAAAATGAACATTGTATTCAACTGACATGGTGCCACTGAAAGAAATCTTTTCCAAGTTGAACTAGAAAGCTATTAATGAGATTCAACTAATCAAATTTGAACTAATTGTTTTTCTTTTCTGAAACTCTACCTATCATAAAGCCCAGCTCCAGCATAGCCTTCTAGATCTTCGCCATTTGAATCTGATCGGAATATTATAGACGGCCTTATAAAAAGGCCTACAGTTTTGCTGGGGTAACCCAAAACCTGAAAATGTCAAGTATTTTCTCAAGTTTATCCATCATTTAGACATGCATAAAACAAGGACGACAAGGGTTGAAGAAGCTGATTTACTTTTAAGAATGGCAAGTCAAAATACTGAGGTAAATCACAATTTCATACATTCCGATTCTGAAAAGAATATATATTCACTAAATGATATACCTGAGGAGCGTCAAGGTCATTTTTCTTGCAAATAAAGCTCAAAGCACGACCTGGATAAGCTCCCACTAGGGTCTCTCCAAGCCCCATAACCACCTATTCAGAAGACATGTATATACATATATATAAGACTTATGTAAATTACTAGCCGTATACAGAAAGTTCTCTGACCCCTGGTTGGAAGTAGCATAAGTAACATGTTTGCTGTCTTTTAACCAGCTACCGAATCTTTGAGTATTTCTGAAGCCAGTTGGTCTATCAGTATATCCTTCTAAGTTTTCGTATCATGTGTGCTGAACATTATAGTGAGATGAGATATATATCTTACCTCAGCATATATTTCTGATGAATCCCCAGAAGATGGATTCGTGGTGTGGATGACAAATGCATAATCAGCATTTATTATTTCTTGGACAAGGACAGCCATGCAAAGATAATCATGATCAAGCCGCACTTTTCTTGTGCTGAAATACGCCCTCTCATTCCATTTCGAAGCCCATACCTAGGAAAGTAGAGAATGATCAAGTATTTAGCCGAATGCAAATTAGTGTTAGAGAAATTATAGGACCAAAAAATGATCTAAAAATCCTTCTATATTTACAATGCTGTACGAGAACCCAAAAGGAGAAGGATTAAATGAAAGAAAGTTACGCAACACCTGGACATGTCATGTAAAATAACCAAACTTTTTGGATTACTTCAAAAAAGATATTGCTGCAAATCGTGAGTGTGTTCTTTTTTGTTTGGTTCTTAAGCACTTACCTTCTTTATGGCTGTCCATGCTTGTTCCCATCTCTGTGAGCCTTCGTCACCGGGCCAAGGCATGCCAGATCTTTCCATCTTCTCTTTGAGCTCTTTGACCTGGAACAAAGTTGAGAAAAGAATATCTGCCGTTTGAATATTCTAACTAATGAAATCATTTCTTAACAAAACAAAGGTGAATAGACATCTTAACCATCCATGCTACATGTGTTAAAAAAAAAAATCATCCATGCTACAATTACTAAGTTACTTCAGATTACTCCAGTCTACTGAAACTTGTTGCTGGAAGCATTCACTAGGCAACAGAAGTTCCAGGTATACACTTAAAGAAATATATACGCAAACAATAAGTGAATAGTATGAAGTCAATGTGTATTTGTCCCTCACAAACTTGAAGTATATTAGTTCATAAAACAAGTGCTGCTGCGGGAGTACATACCAACTGTGGTGGAGCTGAAAGCTCTAAAACTGAGCTCCGAATTTCTCCAAGCGCACTGAAATCTCCTTCATCTAACTTTCTCTTCAGTATTTGCAACTTGTCTGCCACTACCTGTGAATCATGAATAAATTATATTTCACACATGTAAATCATTGTTTTACTAAGTTTGCACATTTCCTCAGTTGTGTGAAAAAGAAGTCTCCACATATATACTGCACTTGTCGCAATTAAACCCATTCTCACAGAAATACCTATACTTTTTAACCTAGAAAGAGATATTAGTTTCATGCACAGCACGTGGCATTTAATATGATTGACATCTTGAGTTTGAAAAATGTAAATGTATAACTCGTTTGGAGTAGCAAGATTAGTGGCTATTCTTGAGCAAGAAATCAATGGTTTCTAACAAATGGAGTTCGGCTAAGAAACTGGACATTTCTTCAGCTTCACCTTTCAACAAAAAGGTATCTTACTTTCTTCATAGAATTATCTTAACCATTTGTTGCCTAAAGTAAGATCGTCCCGCTTCACTCATGGAACTTCCCCCAGGCAAAGATAAAAGCTCTTGGTCAAACAGTCAGATTTTGAAATGAGATTATAAGTATATGAAATTGATTATATGTTTCTCTAAATAACTCATGAAAATATTTTATTTCAGATTTAACGACAGTGTAGGATATTTAAATGAACGATGTCAGCTAAGAAGGGGTATGACCTGGTTTAGATCATCCGAAAGGACTGTTTCAAAAACACCAAATGGCAAGGCAACAGAAGTTGGGATGTTAACCCAAGATGGGACTTTCCCTTTAAGGTGTGCAATATTACGTGATTTGGCTCCAACCTGCACAAATTGAAATCATGCACTCTGTATAAGCTTAGAAAAAGAGCTGACCTGCACTTTTATTCTATTTTTCACACTAACCTTCTGCATAAAATGCCACTCTAATGGACAGGAAACAATAAATAAACAAAAAAAAGAACTTTCTCAAGTCAAAGATGCATTAAAAAGGCCTAACCATTTCGCTAGTAAATTCCTCAGATGATATTGCATATCTGCCAGAAAACTGCTTTCTGACCAAGGTCACAGATGGTGCAGCCGGAACTTCTTTAGAGTCATTTGCAGTTGCTAGCTCATCCTCATTCATCATGCTTCAATTAAATGATAAACAAAAATTTCAACTTCACGTTAAAAATAAATATAATTAAGGCTTCTCAGTTCAGCTTTTCGCGAAGATGGATCTTCAGAAAAGGAGCACAAAGAAATGGATATCATTTTTTTATGTTGGGCTCAGCGAATGCATACTGCAATTTTTGCAACAGTTACGTTACCTATATGCCACATCTGCAGAGGTAGGTTTTAACTGCAATAACTTTCCTTCATTTGCTTGAATCTCACCCAATATATTGTAATCAAAGCATGTTGCGAAACAAACCTACAAAAGGATGAACTCATTTGGGAAGTTACATAGGGAACTTTTTATGTTTGTGCGATCAGACTTACGCAATTCAAGCATATAACAGAAATACCACCTTACTGTTCCTTGCTCGAACAGAAACATGGGACAGAACATCAGGCATGTCTGGTGTCAGCACTGCAACAGCACCATCAGGAATTTCTTCTTCCCCTTTAACAGATTTAGCCACCAAAATTGTTGGTTTTGAGTAAGATTTATTCTGAACAGAAAGCAACTCATCAACTACAACAACATATCCTATGGCTTCAACTGGGCTGATGACCTGCCAACTGTTCCAGAAAGTGAAATTTGAATCAGTGGCTAACCATATGAGTTCAGAATCGACAAAAAATGGTTTTCTTGTGTTCACAAATGCTCAGAAGTTTGTTAAATCATTGCTAGATCTAAAAGAACTTGAAGTGGATTCATGCTGTTAAGTTCTTGGAGAATTTCACTCAGAGCTATTTTTGCTGGACAATACAGCTCTTTTGAGTTTATTAGGTAGAGTAAATTATAATAACCTTCCTAGATGTGCAGTTTGCCGAAGAACGGGGTCGAGTCGATTAAGAAGGGAGGATAATGAAGCAGCTGATCCAGCCCGAATCATTTCTTCTGTAAATATATTGACCTGCGTGAAGTGAACATATATTGTAGACTTAAAACAATCCTGTGGTAAAGGTGGAAGGAAGAAAAGAAGTACTACAAAAGATTGCTTCGGTAACATACGGCCCACTGATCAACTCCGAGCAATGCACCAAGATACTCAGCAGATGGTTGCATTAGTTGATGGTATGACTCTGCCTTGCTTGCAAGTGCAAGTCGAGTTCTGTCAAGGACTGATTTAGCAAACAATGCCCAGTGATCATTCCCGTTCTTCAACATGCTTAGAGCTAGATTCCATCCCTTACAAACCAAGAAAATGTGAATGTTAGCATACCAAAGATTTCTTATATAGAAGAATACACCAATAAAAGACAAACAATAACCGTATACTCTTCCAATTGTTCAATTCATTGCAGAATTCTTGCCCATTTTTTACTTTATGTTGCTATGCCTGTTCTCTTTCCTTTTTTATTAGCAATTTTCGTTGAACTTGATGAGGCTAATAAAACAAACTGCAGATGTCAAGTTTTGGGAAAATGGTGACATACAGGATTGAGGCTACGAGAAAGGGACAAATTTCCTTACTCATCTCATGTTAATTCTGAAAGAATGCAAATAATAGATATATAAGACGCTGCTCTCAGGTCAACCATTAATCAGACGATGTAGTCCTTACAGAATAGTAGTAAATAAGCTCAAAGCAAATAATGACATGACAGTGAAAGAAAAAAGGATGATTTTCCTCATAAGAGTAAGGAAAAAGTTCTGTTAAATTGTCTTATTTGGTTAATCTTGCAAACTATTATGGATTTTATCCTCTGCAAAAATTTCAAATTGAATCCCTACGTGAGTAAATTATCCTATTGCAACACCATCAGGCCTCTAAATGCGTACTTAAACCTCATTACATGTTAAGGTCTCTAAAAACAGTCGAAAAAAATACGAACAAAATACTGGCAGGGAAGTTTTGTTGCATTCAGTCTTACCTTTAAGCAACAAATGAGATCTTCATTGTTGTCCACTGAAAGAGCAAGGTTCTCAACAACAAGAGAGATGAAATACATGATTTTCTGCAGAATTCATGAACCAAATGTATAAAAACATGTCTACGTCAAGAACAAGTCAATGAAACTTGGGTATAGTTTAACAGAATAGAACCCAAAATCATGTGGGAGAAGAAAAGGAAAATTACAGCATACCTCAGGGCTGGCATTACTCAATTCTTCATATCCCCTTTCCACTGTTGTCCTAACAGTAGAATCGAGGGCAATGTCTAGGAATATAAGATCCTTAAGGCGGTCTTTAGGTTGGTTGATCGATGGTCTAAGCTCCTCACGAGCCTCTAGCAATCCCTATGTTAGAATATTGTTCGAATATTTTTTACCAACCAAGGAAACAAGAAAAGAGAATCAAAATGCTTCGAGAAGTTTATCAGATTGGAAGTTGGAAGGAAGCAAAAGCAGCAATTAGAAAGCATTCCATACCTCAAGAAGAGCTTCTACATTTTTATCTTCAATGTGTAATAGCACATATCGAATTAGCTCCTGTTTCCATAATCACAACAATACAAAATGTTACATGGTGTTCTTATTCATGGGCATATTGCAAAAGATCTTCAATACTGGACAATACATATCACCTGAAATCCTGATGGCAAGCCAGGTATTGGAGTAATATGCACCCCAACCATGAAGCCTTCTCCCTGATATGAATTGATGGGACACTCAGAAAAAATTACAAAGAAGCAAAATTGCCAAATAATTACATTAAGATGAAGTACCTCGTCCTTGTAGCCCATGCAATTTGCAACAGCAGACTCAAGATCCGCCCCTGAATGAACTGCCTGTATACACGTACTCGTTGGATTAAAACTTCTCAAATAAACGAGTCACATAATCACCATTGGAAGAATATGGCTCAGAAACAATCTTGTAATCTAGGCACTATAAAGAAGCAGGAAATATCTTATCTAATAAGTTGACTATATAATATTTTGTTATATTAGTCACTACAATCATTAAAGACTATTCATATTCCCTCATGCAGACATTATATTTTAGAGATTTAGATGCTCATCAATATATGGAGTCAAGTTCAATAAAAACAAGAAACATCGGATCACGATCTAACCTTCAACGTCCTCATGTAATTTCCAAGATCACGCAAAAGTCCATCCTTTTGATCTCTCCTAAAATTTGGCTCATTGCGGATTGCACGGTCATAACTAAGAAGGCGCTCTTTGGTTATGCCATTTTCGTTTAAGGTCTTCCAATAAATACTAATATCCAGGTCGCTCTTGATATACTCAATCAGTGCCTGCAGAAAAGGATGTAACATGATTCATCTGTAATACAAATTTATGGAGTTGACCCACAAAAATAAGTCAAGTTTTTCTCTTTCCGGAAAGGGACTATCGACTTTCTGAGTACCTGACAGATTACAACATCATCGGGACTGGTATTATTATGTAGTTTTTGATGCCATTCCTCCATCATTCCGCCCTTGCAGTCATTTTTCCTCTGCACTTCGGTAAAAGATTGTGGCAACATTATTGAAAAGCTCCAGTGAAGAAAATGGGAGGACCAGAAAGAGAAGATTTCAGACGCAGACCTGAATGACTAGTATTTCATCCCTTATCCGCTGCCCCACATCTCCATCACCCCCACGACCAACAGTTGACATAATCATACGTAAGATTTCCCGATAATGTGGACGACTTCTGTAGACATTCTGTACCAAGTCTATAAGCCTGTCCTGTGCTTTGCTTATCTCACTGCACCAACAGATGCACCAGAAGCAGCAAATTTCAAAATACTTCCCTGGTAATAAAAGGGCCCAATAAAGTGTGTGGAGAAATTTCTTCTACAAGAACAAATAACAACCAAACACTTTCGGAGGGGATCTATACTTGGCTTTCCATAGATGATACTGTTCAAAGTTTGAAAGGGTCCTATATACATCTAGAAGCAAACAAAGAAGGGGCATATGAATCCTACCGTGGCTTTACATTATAATTTTTGTTCCATATCAGTTGTCTTGTGGCCATGTATCTCATCCACACAAGAATTGCAGCAAGACCCCGTTCACCAGCATTAGTTGCTTGCTCCATCAAGTCTGCTGCAATATTAAATCTGTAGAAAAGAATATCATATTTCTGAATATGACAAAGTAAATAACTTTTACATAGAACGACATATGAAACCAAGAAATTCTGCACACTTGGAACTCAGCATATCAAGTAGCTTCTTTCTTCCAGAGCACAAACAAGAACTGAACGTTCATTCCATAAGAAAGAAGTATCAAACAATGCATTTGACAGGTCCGAATCTAGGAGACAAGTTCACATTTCTTTTCAAATATAGGTATACCATCACAAAAGGGAGTCACTCTTAATGTTGCTGGTGGGCTTCAAAGAATCACTGTTAAGTTAACAAGTCGAGGCCACATAATTGGGTGGCGAATGCATGTATCCAACTCTCACTCATATACTTGAAAATCAAGCAAAAGATATAAAGCTCTATGGTGCTGTAATATTATCTCTAGTAGTTTCAATCTGTTGAACCCAAAAAGAGAGAAAAAAGCTCGCTATCATTCATGAAACTCCAAAAATTCAAGATATGGAATTCATGTTTTCTGTCGCAATCAATAATGAAGAATGAAAAAGAATGAAAGAAACAGCACTGAAAGTCAGAAACTCAACAACTTTAAGATTGCTCACCGATGCATAAAGGACTTCTGTGCTTCACTTTCCAACTCTGCTATCTTATCTAACAAGACTTTTGATGTTCCTTTTGCATCCAAAGTTCCCTTCTGGATGCAAAATTAGTAGAAAAATGATGTCAATACCTCATATGGAAAGTGGAATATGATAATGAAGGAAAGTTAGAAGATATAGGACCAGAAGGAAACAGATAACAACCTTTTGAACCACCACTACTGATTCAGGGTTAAACTCAACATAAAAGTCTGACCCTTTGTTCTTTACCCAGTTCCCACCACACAAGAGAACAAAGGGCATTCCCACGAAGCCGTCATCTTCAATTGTGACTTCTAATGATTGGACCTGAGGTTCAGATAATTTATGAGATTTTCCTCAGAGGTAAATGATAAACAACCAGCTAATAGCATTAAGGCATGTAGATAACTTATGAACTTTCAAATGGCAAACCTTGTAAGATTGGTCATCAAAGGAACTGGCAGCAAATTTTGTTTCAACAGCATTGTCTAAATAAACTGAATCAGGGGACAACGCATTTGAAGGAGGTGCCTGGGTTATGTTCAGTTATTTTTATCAGTTCTCAGATAGAAATTATATGCTACAAAAGCTACAAATATTTTTATTTTATCAATAACTTGCATTAAGTTCAAGTTTATTAATAAACATACTGCCCATTCTCCAGGTCTGTTCGACAAAGCCCAATGAAGAACAACAGGCTCCGGAAGATCAGTAGCCAAATAAACTTTTGTCATGCCAGAGGGCTTTGCTACAAGTACCTTCAGAAAACACAAAAAGAAGATCAGAAAAAACTTTGGCAACAACTTCTTTTCTACTGAAAATTCACAAAATATACTTACCAGAAGTTTCTTATCAGCTAAGCTATAAGTTTGTTTCTTCACAATAGGACCATCAATATGATCTTCTATTGCCCTCTCGTACTGTTGAATTGCAGAGAGAACTTCTGGTTCTGAGGATATATTTTCTTCGACCGGCCTGGAAGTAAACTTACTCAGAAGCTGCATCACATCCCTCTTTTTTCGCTGAATTCTTTTGACGGCGGAATAACTTTTTCTACCTGCTTGCTTAGCAATCTTAGTCTCTATCTCTCCCTTGGTTATCCTTTTCTGTATTTCATCAAGAGAAGCACCCTCCTCTAGTTCAAGTTGCAACTCCTTTCTTGCTTCCTCAAATTGTTTCTGTTAAATTGATGATATTTAGACTTAAAAGGGACTTATGAGCAAACAGCTAGGAAGAACTTGTGTACTTCCAGTGCATTTAGCAAATGCAGGTTAATGAAATGTGATTTCCTGTAACAATGATCAACTGTTCAAATAATATGCAAGCTTTGGTATTTACAAGTTGCTCTTCCTGAGAATAGGTTGGTTTTCCTGCGTTTTCCCATCTTATATGTGCTTGTACTCCAACAAGATCATCAGGTATTTTGTTCTTTGATCCAGAGACAAGTTGCTGTTTACTGTCACTTGTATCATCTTTGCTTGTCAACTTTCTTTGAAGGTCCTGTATCGAAGTACCTCTAGCTATTTCTTCCAACAGATCCATTCGAGCTGACTCATACTCCTCCTGTCAGTGAAGGATTTTAACATACACCAATCAATAACTATAAGGATATAAGTGACATCATTAAGCAGACAACCAGACCATAATAAAATTAACAATTCCTGTGGCAAAATATCTCAAAACTAAGTTTGATAAAATTTATCAAACTTTATACGTCCTCGAGCTAGTTCTTACATAAAAGTTAAATAGGAAATGCAAAATACCTCCTCTTGTTTAGGGGTGTAAATCTGTTTCCCCTTCTTCTCCCACCTCAAATATGCTTGAATTTGCACAAGATCCTCAGGAACTGATACATTTGAGGTCCGGGATTCTCTAACGGGCAATTTAACATGAAAGTTCCCTCCACTTTTCTTATACCTGAAGAAAAAGAATCTTCAAAAACCTGCTCCTAGTGATATGTTCATAGAAGAACTTGGAATTTTCTAAAGAAATTTTGTCTTACCATTTATTCTGGGCCTCATCGAAGATAAGAAACTCTAGAGCTTGTACTCCAGGATCTTCAATCTCTATCCTCAGGATGGCATTTGAGCCGGACTAAGAAAATATCACGAAATGAAAACATGTTATGTAACAGTCTAATCACAATCCATTTCTTGTGGTTGTCATAATGATTACTATGTGTTAGTTGGAATTAAGTGAAACTTACTTTCGTAAAAGGACTCCTGAGTGCTTTGCTCTTATACACCATAGATCCAACTGGACGATGTTGTGGAAGTATCCAGTTACTGGGGAAGAAAAGGAAAGTTCACGGATTACAAAAGTTTGCTAATGTTGATGGCCAAGGATACCATTTACTGATTAGATTTCTTAGTCTGATTGACCTTACTCTTTTTGACCTTTTATTGCTCCCCAGTGGAGAAGTAGGCTGTCACTACTACTTGTAACTACAATATTTACTAGTGATCCAGATCCCGAAGTGGGAGGTCTAACATCCACCTGTTTAATTGCACCCAAATATTCTGTTGTTAATAGAGATATGACTTGCTTCCATCACTGTAGGAGTATTATATAAATTGCTGACAAAGTCAATTTGAATCTAAAATTCTCAATATCCAACAAATACCTGTAATTCAGTATTCCCCTCAAGGTGGAACTTCTCTGCGTGCCACTTGAAAACAAAAGAAAATCAAACTCCATGAACATCAAACTAACTACCTCTGCTGCTATCAACATAGAGGCTGCAACAATCACTAAAAGAATAACATGCCTGCTGAAATGGTCTCAAGACCAATACTTTGACTATCATTATTCAGCCTTATTTAGAAGGAATTGATATTTTCTCTGATTTTTTGAAAACTAAGTACCATAACTCGAGAATCAATTAACATGAATTTTTACCTAACCATTAACTCTTTTCCTTTTGAATTAAAGTTGCAAACTTGTTTGTTTTCCATGTACCCAAAAGTATATTAAGCTAACAATACTTCTGGGGTATCACTAGCATGATTAAATTACTAACGACCACATCCGAGGTCGACATCAGTTTCTAATTCACCACATCTTTGCCTATCATTCTTTTATGCAGCTGAGATCTTAGCAACACTTGGCTTCTTCACCATCTTCAGTTTGATCAACTCCAATCATTATTATTATTATTATTATTATTTTTTTTGAAAAAGGGCTTCCGCTTTAACTTCACCATCCTTACATGCTAAAAATGAACCTATCACCAAAATTAATAGTAAAGTTCTTATGTTTACCACTTCAGCAGATGCATCAGCAGCCAAAACAGCCTGAGGCCATCTTGAAACGGCACGCTGCTTTCCCATTAGTAATTTATTTTTCTGAATTCTCAATCTATTACCACGAAGAGCAGTTGATATACATGATCTGTGTGTTAGTGAATTTGCTTGAGGCTGGAAAAGAGTATTTCCCCCAGGGCAACTTGAAGAATTGATTCGACCCTGATGCTCCAATACTGTTGGAGAAAGCAAACTCTGATGCAGGAAGTTATTCCCTATCGAATTGCTCATGTTCCCGCAATCCTATAAGAGGAAAACAATCAATGTCTTTGCCACCAAAAGGAACAAAAACTTTGAGCTTATCACACATGCAACATCACGGATACATGTATGCTTATAAGCAATTCAAATTTGAATTACATTTCACATATACAGGGTGCATAATTTCACACCCACAAATTTAATCAATGTTATTATCTGCATACGACAAAAAGGCTCAGTCTTTTACAACAATGTAGATCGTATGACCGCAGACAAAAAACAGAGAAGCAACACATCACAACCCCGCACTGCTCAAATACTCAAGAATCAGAGATCCAATTCAGCAAATGGACATATTAAATCCGAAGACTCAATGAATGAAGAATAGAGCTTCTAATCCAAAGGAGATCGCATTCAAGATCGACCAAAAATATCAGAAAAATATGAAAATGCAACAACTATCAGGACTATATCAAGTTCAACAAAATGCACTCCAAGAAATTAGCTAAAATTGTAATCATCACCTCAAACTGTGAAAAGAATAAGAATGTTGATCCAGTTGTGCACAAGGATTGGAAACTGGAAATGGGACTGCGTTAATATGTTATAACTGGCTTGCAGCTTATACTGCGATGGAGCCTGAGAGACGTAGCGCTGTTCTGAGCGGGCCACGCCCACTGAAAGCGAAATAAAGAACGGGGGAGTTATCACGTTGCTTGGGAATTGGAGCATGGGGTCCCGCACGGCCGCTAACCATTTGGCGGCTGCATATGATATTCTACGGCTGATAGATATTTTGTTGGGTACATAATAAATAATTTTTTATATTTTAAAATATAATTAATCAGTTAAAATTAATATATAATTTTACTATTAGTTGAGAATAAATATAGCGGAGTCAAAATCACCTCCTTTGAAAATAAATATTTATTTTAAGTGTTCAAATACGAGTGATAAATTGAGTACAGAGTTTATATAATAAATAGAGAAAGAGTATTAATGAAATAATGAGAATGTGGTTGGGTGAATTTTTGGATATTTCCTTGTTGTTACTTTATGATATTTTCTTGGATATTTTTCGTGTAATTATAATTTCCTAGTGCCACCACAATTAATTGTGGTTCCAATTTTGGCTACGCAGCCTTTTCTTTTCCCCATAAAAAATAAATGAATCTTTGCATATTGATGGTGACATTTTACACTATATTTAAATGGAATAATTTGAAGGTGAGAGGAAAATTATGGTGAAAGAATCTTAAATTACTTTAAATATATATATATATATATATATATATTTATAAAAAAATATAAAAGTAAGAGTTGAAGGGCATAGAAATACTTTGTAATATAAAAGTATAAAAGATTTTGTTATTAAATATTTGAATTCTCTAATTTTGGGTTTGTTATTCCAAATATATATATATCCGGAAGGGTATTAAAGACTCGTGTGGTCCAAAAAATTTGATTCCACGAAGGGGGTTAGCTTTTTATTACAATTTTGTCCAATAAAATTTTGTAAGTCTAGATATATTACCAAGTCCAACTCTGTCGATCATGTAAACAACTATAATTGAACAACCATAATTTACATTGTATTTCTTAATATGTAAGTTGGATTTCTAATTAAGTTACTCTTCAAATTGCAAGCATTTGCATGGCATGTATCTGATCTTGCTCGAGAACACGATCTCGAATTGCGACCTCGATCACCTTGTGTTCTCCGAATGGATTTGTATATTTGAAGTACAAAAGGTTAGGCTAGTCGGATTCGTTCTCGACGATAACCCTCCGACATCCAAGTTAGAATAGATGCTTTAAATTGAGGTATAAGTTGCTAACAGAAAAAGGCTTTGGATATTTCAAATGGCATTACCTCTTAACCATTCAGACCCAGTATTTATAGGATAATTATTTCGAATATATAAGATAGGTACGCGTATTTTAATCTTGGACTTCCTTTTTTTAGATCAAACGGCTCAACCTTGATTATGCCCCCTGATCATAAGGCGGACGAGCCTCCTTGACTCTGGGCATAATCCCAACTCTGAGATTCTTTCTTTTCTTGGAGAGATAAACATATCTTTCTCTAAAAGTATTTCTTTACCCTTAATGAGAGGGTATTTTCGTCCTTTAGCAATGTTGCCATTATCAGTATCCAAGTTTGGCTACATGCACACAATATAAATCCATGCAAACTGACATGGTGTTTTAGGTGAGTTTATAAGTTTGTAAAAAAATATTTTATAAAGAGTCTCAAAATTTATAAGATATTTAAAAATATTTCGTGGATTTTTTTAGAAAAAAGATGAGCTTATAAGATTTTAAAATAGAATGTTAAGCTCTTTTGGAAAAGTAATGAATTTTCAACTTTTGTTTTAAATAATTTAACAAGCTCCGTCAATATTCTTTTGGCCATATTATTACTAATACATGTTAAACTCCATAATCATATAGTGCAAAAACTTATTTTAAAATAAAATTGAACATCTTATAAATTTTAAATATTTCATAAAGCAGAGAGATAATGTATTGATTTTTTTTTTATTTTGGGACTATTTTAAAAAGTCGGCAAAATAAATAATTAAATGTATTAAATTTTCTCAATTTTAAGATCATTTTAAAAATTTGGTAAAGCAGATATCATGTAGTGCACTATCCATCCATTTAAAACGCACACAACCAGCGTTTTAAACAACACACAATAAAATCCTTGGTTAAAAATTTTCCGTACATGTTGCGTACAACAACCCACAAACGTCTAACGCAAACTGCTACTAACAGAATACAAAATGTAGTCTAACAGCCTTTTCAAGACATCCGATGGAATTACTTCTCACTAAAACCTAATATGTTCACCACTGAACATCCGTTCCCTTCTGCATCTCCTTAATGTCTCCCAAACAAACAAAAAAAGTAGACAACTTTAAAAGTTTCTTACATAGAAGACAATGGATGAATTCACTAGAATGACGGTAAAAAGTGTATTTAATTAAGCTGGTCACATATATTTTTTCAGATATTTTTGTTTTCATGTGCAAAGTTTTGGAATTTACAGGATAAAATTATTAAAATAGATTTGTAATAAAGGATTCTAATTATAAATTTTTCAAATATGTTATAAAAAAAATCATTGATAGAAATCATAACCTATGTTATTATTATTATTAGTAAATTGTATTTACCAATAACAATATTATTTTTAGTTAATTATGGATCCTCATGGTTCATGGTTTCTTATCAGCAACAGCCAAAAGGGTGCCGCTCATTTTCAAGATCTCTTTATCCAAATCACTAGCCTCAGACGACGGAACTTGGAACTCAGTCAAACCGTCGGTGCACTCTGAAAATGACGTCGCCGAAAGGTAAGTCTTGAGGGATGCAGGGTCATTCTTCACGACTCCCATGCTCTTGTGGATGTTGTCGATGACGTTCTCGTATGCCTGACGGCATGTTTTGTCGATGGATTCCTTTGTCTGCGGCTGCAGGTTAGCGGGCAGCTTCGACCCGATGCCGTCGACTATACTCTTCCCGGCATTGGCTTTCTGCAGAGCGGCGTTGAGCGTGTTTTTCATTGCCTCATCCCAGGTTTTCGCGTTATTGGACATCTGCACGCAGAGGGTCTTGTCGTCGGCAGTGTCGCAGAAAGTGTTGGCGGCAGGGTCAGCCGCAGAGGTGAGGAGGAAGGTGGCCAGGATGGCCAATGCGAAAGAAACGGTGGTTTTCGTGAAACCCATTTTTAGTTTTTCTTCTTTGGTTTGGGTAATCAAATGATATTTTTCAGCCTGTCTTTGGAGTTTGGTTGATTTTATGCATTGGGAAAGCCAAAAAGGGGTAAATGTGTGTATATTTGCGCTGGTGAAGTGTGGTCCAAATAGAGTGGATGAGTGGACGGATCACCACATATTTACTATTTGTAAGCTGTTTGTGCAACGGTAGTTTGATACGATCGAGGTCCTTAATTTGCCACCTAAAACTGAAAAAACTACTTTTTTGAAGGAGAGGAAAAAACGACGGGAAAAAAAATGGAAGAAGAAGAATTATTAAGAATTAATTCTCTCTCAAACTAATTATAAAGAATAATTACACTTTTTCCCTTAAAATTTGGTATAAGAATACATGTAATTTAAGAAATTACATCTAGCACCTAACAAATTTACTTACATCTAATAAATAAGTTCCTCCATTAACAAAAAATTAACGAATTTGCTAATATTAACAAAAAAAATCTTATTAACTTCTCGATTGACTTACTACTGACTTATAGTTGGTCAAATAAATTCTTTTATGACCAAATTAACCTCATACGTCTTCATACATTAATGCATGTGAGGAGTTATATATTGACTGTTATAATTATAGTAGTTTAATTTGAAAATAATTGTATGATCCTTTCTTTTATTTTTTTTGAGATTCTTACAAGCCATCAAGCCTGCCAACCAGCAACCGGAGTTGTATGCATTATATGCATGGAAAAGGGTACAATTAGGGTTGCATTTTAGGAGCTGACATGAATTTATATGTATGCCATTATTAGGTTCGATAACGAAATATCTTTAATCACGGAAGCATAATCAGAGAAATTATCACAAATATAATATTGTATTAAAAAATACATTGAAATGAGTGAAATATCTATTTCATCCCCTATTCTTCTGTGCAAAAGTGATATTTGCATATTTGATAAGCAACCATTTTGTTTGAAAATTTATATATTTAATCTCCTTTTTAGTCTACCAAATTGATTCATTCATTAGTCAAAATTTATAAAATTTGCTATTATATCAACAATAAAATTAAATAAAAATTCATATTTAACCCCATTAATCCTACTACTGATTTACTGCTTGAAAAAATGTAGTTTTAATTCTATAATTCAAGGGAGATGATATTTTTGTTCCTACATTAATTAATTTTCGTAATTTAGTCATGTGAATTTAAAATTTTAATAATTTTAATCCTTTTTCTAAAAATTAATCAAAAAAAAATATGTGACATGATTAGATGGAGAATTCTGAGGAAAAAAAAAGCCAGGAATCCATCAATATATAGCTAGTAGCCAAAAGGCAATCACAATCTAAATGAAACATCCATCAGTACTAAATATGCCATTATCAAACCCTCATTGCAAAGAAAATTTTAACTAAAGTTGGGTTTTGATCGGAATCAATTATATGACTAATGCAATATATTACACTGTGATTGATTTATAATTTGAAAAATATAATCAATCTCAAAGCTAGTATATAATTGATTTGGTTCGACCCAACCTGATTTGAGTTGAAATTTTTTCACATTAATTATATTAAACCTATAATTAAGGATCATGTCAACATTATTGATTTTATATCAAAGAAGATAGGAAATAGTCATTAAGAATATATATCAAAGAGCCATATATATCGAAACCACAAACCCATATATATTATTAATAAATAGGAGAATAAATATCCATGATCAATAACAATATTTGGTTAATAATTCTCTCATGGCTTCTTTCCTGCAACGGCCAAGAGGGTGCTGCTCAATTTTGTGATCGCTCTATTAAAATGAGTCGCCTCGGCCACTGAAAGTTCGAACTCATCCAAACTGTCGGTGCAATCCGAAAATGTTGTCGCCCATAGGTAAGTATTGAGGGCGGATGTAGGGTCACTCTTCACGAATCCAATGCTCTTGTTGAGGTTGTCGATGATGGTCTCGTATGCTTCCTGGCAAGTTTGGTCGATGGAGTCCTTTGTTTCTGGCTCCAGGTCTCCTGGCAGCTTCGACGGGATGCTATCAACTATCTTCTTGCCGGCTTTGGCTTTCTCTAGGGCGGCGTTGAGAACGTTCGTCATTGCCATATCCCAGGTTTTTGCATCTTTGACCATCACCGTGCAGAGGGCCTTATCCTTGGCGGTGTCGCAGAAGGGGTTGACGGCAGCAGAATCCGCGGAGGAGATGAGAAGGAACGTGGCAAGCACAGCCAATGAGAAAGAAAAGGAGGTTTTCGTGAAACCCATTTTATATTTTTAAATTTTTGGGTTTGGGTAATAAAATAATAATTTTCACCCTTTTGTCTTTCCGTGAGGTTTATGATCTCACAAAGTGGGAAAGCCAAGAAGGGCTAAGTATGTGTATGTTTACGTTGATATGCTGTGGTTATATAGAGTGGATGAGTGGAGCGGCATTGTTTTCTCGTTTTCTTGATTTTCGGATCATCGTATGTTTATTATTAGTAAGTTCTTTGTATATTGGTACGTTGTTAAAAAAAAAAATTATTGGATAAGAGGAAACAAAAAGCAGAAAAAATTGAAAGAAGAATAATTATTAAGAATTAACTTTGTTAGTGTGATCAAATTTTTTGCCAATTTAAAAGATTTAGGTCAATTTTATCCTAAATTCACGAAATTAAAAAAGATGGAAAATCATTTTACAACCTTAATTTCGGGACCTGCATCGCCTTATTGCCGGACTTGGAGTCAAAGGTGCATTTACTGTCAATATGATCAATGTCAAACATGTGCTTATTTGTCTCTCCAACGAATCCGACTTCTCATATCTGTGGCTAAGAAGAATTTGGCACATTCAAAGATTTTCAATGCGGATTTTCAAATGGTCACCGACATTCACACCGGCTCAAGAATCCTCTCTTATTCCGGTTTGGGTATGTTTTCCTGAACTCCCAGCTCATTTGTTTCATAAGGATGCTCTTTTTGCGGTAGCAAACATGATAGGAACACCACTTCAAAACCGATGACTGCACGTTCAATCAATCCAAGCTCTCTAAAGCTAGAATTGGCATTGAGATGGATCTTACCAAGCCACTTGTGGAGGGTTTCAACCTACAAAGCAATGGAGTCACAATTCATCAAAAAGTGGAATATGAGCAGCTTTCAAAATATTGCAATCTTTGTAAACACGTCGGTCACGACGACTTAGAGTGCTACACAATGGGCAATGCCCCCCGTCCCCTTCCACGAGCTAAGAAGTCAAAAGGAAATAAGACAATGGGAACGGAGGAACAGGTGGTGACTGGAAAAGCCAAGGCAGTTGAGAGGGGTGAATGCTCCAAAAATAGGTACTCTACTAACCTCTCTAATGACAATGTTGATAGTGGTAAACATGGTGAGCATGATGATAACATAATGGAGAATGATGAGCTTGTTGATAACATTGTGGAAAATATTATTTCTATTGATGTTGCTAACACCACATGTGAGGATGGAAAAATGGGTTAGGAGAATTCGAAAAACAAAATGGCCGAAGGAAATTGGATCCAAGTGGGAAATGCTACAATGCTTCTCCAACAGAATCCAGATGAGGATGAGAGTTTGGTTACTAATGCCATGCCATTGAAGATCTCTGACCCAACTTGCTCGACCAACCGCAACCCTACCGATATAGACTCGACGGAGCAACTGTTACAAGAGTTGGCCTCCCCAGACAAACTGCCCAAAAATCAATTCCTCGTAGATGGGATACCGGAGTACTTGGTTAAGAATACGGAGGTGAAAATCCGTGTGATGAAATAGAGGAGTACCTCGTGTGGTCCAAGGATAAGGACAAATCGAATCAACAAGAAGAAAGGAAAGATACAGAATAGTTAAGGTCGTGCAAAACTGTAAAGGAGTAGTACTCCTACTTCCTTGTTTGTTGATTTTGTTGTAATGTGTAATGTACTTTATTTTCAATGAAGAAGGGATAGGACCCCGAAAAGCCTCCCCCACCTACGGGTGTTTATTTAAAAAAAAAAAAAAAAGGTTTGCTTAGCTAATTGGACTTTATAAATCCATATAATTATTTATTTAGTTTAATACTTAGTAGCAACGTAGCAATGAAGAAGGGATAGGACCCCGAAAAGCCTCCCCCACCTACGGGTGTTTATTTAAAAAAAAAAAAAAAAGGTTTGCTTAGCTAATTGGACTTTATAAATCCATATAATTATTTATTTAGTTTAATACTTAGTAGCAACGTAGCATGATTAATTATGTCATAGTAATTAGTTATGTTATGGGGAATGTATGATCTAGTTTAAACGAATTGTGCTCGTAGGAGTTTGTTGACTAGAATCAGATCTTTCTAATTCTTAATGCTGTTAATAGATTAAATCTTGTGGACGTTCCCATGGTTATCTATTAATTAGGGATCTAGCCAACGGTCGTACCTTAGTTGACGAAAAGGTAAGGAAAGGTAAGGTGTTAGGTCGTACCAACACTATAACTGTTTTATTTGTTTATACATGTGTTATTCTTGCATCAATGATCAACTCACAAGAATCAAGCATGATCCTAGCCTTAACAGAAAAATCTCTCTCTCGTGTCTTCACCAGGTAATTTTAATTGTTTTATAGTTTATTTAGTTTTCAATTACTTCTTTTTATCATCAATCTCCCCCATTATTTTCTTTTTCTTAAAGAAATCAATTTAAAATCAGTTTGTGTGGATCGACCTTACTCCCACTTTCACAAGTGTAGTAGGAATTATTTTTTGTGGTCTCGACAACCATAAAAAATTAAGGAAATAAGATCGGGTGTAAACATTAAATTTTCATAGGAGGTGTGAGTGTAATTTTTAAATTTGTTTTAGAAAAGTATAAAATTATATTTTTAGAAGGAGTCTAAGTGTAATTAACCCAATAAAATATAAAAAAAATTAAAGCATTTTGAAATTAATTTACTCAAGATTATGTCGGAATCCTGGAAAAAATAAATTCAGTATAAAAAAACAGATTGCATGAGCAAGAAGGAAGTTACAACACAAGTATGGAAAATACAATCACACATTAAACAGACATCACACATTAAACAGACATCACACGTACAACCTCAGCTCCATATGACAGAAGCTACCTAAAAGCAGGCATAGAGGAAATTTTAGCAACAACATAGGTCTGAAGAAATCTTTGACAAGACAGAACCACCTCAACTATATATTTTGATGTCTCTTATTTTTTTTCTTTTGCTTTTTTATTATTATTTTTTCCACATAGTAACTTTCATATTTCTCTCACTATCTACAAGTGGTAAAAACTATATATCTTTATAAATAGTTATTTATTTTCTCTTTCTCTCGCTCCACTTATTCTCTTTCAAAATTATTATTTTTATCATAATCATATTTATATTTTTAATTATTTTATCCACATACACCGATGTGCCACATATGGCTAGTATTATATATTAAGGAAAACCCACACTCTGATATCTCTATTTTTTCTGATTTGTTCTTTCTTTTTTTGGCATCCACAAACTTCCACATTTCCTTCACTATCTATAAATGATCTAAAATATTATTTTTAAATAGTTTAGTTAATATTTTTTTTATCTTTCTCCTACTTCAAATATTATTTTTGAGAATTATTTTTTTTTTATCATAACTATTTGGGTGAAAAAATGATCCTTCGATTCATTTTAATCCTCTAAGTATTATCATTGTCAATTTTTTATCATTAGTTTACAAATATATATATATATATATATAATTTGATCTGATTTAAAGGTTTTATTCAAAATTTTAATAATTTTTGTCACCAAAATTTCCACCTAAACAACTGAATTGATGATTTGTGGAGATACTTTGCACTTGAGTGATTGAAAATTTTTATTGCCCATGAAATTCGAATCTTAGTCAACTAAAACAATATTAATACAACAAAACATCATCAATTTCTTAATTTCCCATAAAAAAAAAACAACCCAGAAAAAAGGGCAAAAGGATATCATAAACTAGGTATAGGGTGTGCACTCATGTTGAATCGAATAAAAGATAGGATTAATCGAAAATTCAGGACGTCAAAATAGTATGTCGAATTTTTTGGTTGGATTTGATAAATAATTAAAAAAAAATCAATTTGAAATTATTTCGACATTATTAAATACCGAATTTAATTGAATTTAACAAAATGCCCTATGATGATAAATTTCTAAATGTACCTATAAAAAGAACATGTAACAGCAAACTCTTGTCAAGACAAATAATCATTTACAGTTCCAGATTTGAATGTACAACAGATACAACAAAACAAAATAAAACATTTTTAAATTCAATATACAAACAAAATTAAACATATATAGATTCAATCATCCAAATTAATTCTAATGTATAACTTATACGCTTTCATGTCACAAAATAAAATTTTATTATATATATAATTTTTTTAAAAAAAAGTTTGGTATTCCTTTTGATTTGATTAATCGATAATAAAATCGAAATCGAATCGAATATCCAAACTTACAATAAAAAAATAAAAAAAAAAAATCGATTCCGCACTCAACGCGAGCCGAAATTTCGATTTTAGGCAGAATTTGGTCGGACCGTGCAACCGCCGATCTCTAACAGAAACCTCAAACCATTCAGAAATCAAAGTATGAATCCAGAACCCATAACAAATCACCACCAAGACACGCTTTTATAGTTAATAATTAGTCGTGTTCATGGCTTCTTGTCCAAAACCGCCAAAAGGATGCCCGCCAGCCTGAGCAACTCTTTATTCAACCCATCTACCTCCGGCAACGAAACTTGGAACTCACTCAACACCATTGTGCAATCCGAGTAGGTGATCGACGAAAGGTAGGGCTTGAGGGCTGCGGTAGGATCATCCTTAACGAATCCGACGCAATCATCAAGGAACGATAAGATCCTGTCGTAGGCCTCCTGGCAAGTTTGGGCGATGGATTCCTTTGACTGCGGCTGCAGTGTAGGGGGCAGCTTCCCGCCGATGCCTTTGGCTATTGGTATGCCGAGCTTGGCTTTCGCCGTGGCGGCGTGGATGGCGTTTGTCATGGCTACTGGCCAGGTTTTGGCGGCTCGGCTCCCACCTGGGCAGAGGGCTTGGCTGCCGAGGTCGGCGGTTGCGCAGAAGGGACTCACGGGGGGGGCGGCGGCGGCGGCGGTGGAGAGGAGGAGGAGGAGGATGAATGAGGAGGAAATGGAGAAACCCATTTCTGTTACTCCTAAGAAGAGTAATGGTAATGGGTTTTTTGGTTGATCAAACCTTTCTTTTTGTGTTTAGTTTATATATGAGTGGAGGGGTGGGGGTGTGGATGTGGACGGGTTAGGGCTTGTGCTTTGATTAAATAAGTGGGGGGGCGTAGTTTTCTCAGTTTTCCTTAGTTTTTGGTCGAAATTCGGACAGCAGCTGACTTGTAAATTTCTATTAATACCGATGGCGCTTTAGGTTCTGTGCCACAAACATATTGGAATTTGTCAAAATTTAAAGAATTTATTATCTATCTCCACTTTAATGTTATCAGAGATGTATCTTTTAAAGTCTTAAGTTTTTTGTCCGACACTTTTTTTATGTTTATCTCAATTCCCACTTTTTGTGACTATCTTTAAATAGTTATAATTTATATTTTTTATTTATTTTCATGCATTTTTTATAAATTTAATATTAATTTATTATTCTATATATACTTTATTAAATAACAAAAATTTTTCAAAAAATTATATACACACACGTAATCTACCATAAATTATTAGTTTTCTTAATGTGCTTTCTATCACCAATATAAACAATAGTCAAATTTAATTACTAGTCCATCATTCTTTATTTTTATATCACTTTTGTCTCTCATCTTTAATTTGAATGTGTTGCATTAGTCTTCCATTTATAAAATATCTCGTACTAATAAAATCCCTAACTATTAAATCTAATTAATGAATTCTAAATCAATGGACGAAATATTCAAATAATAAGGGCAGAATTAAAAAAAAAATAAATAAATTCTACCAATGATGTTAATTGGTGCACTTTTAGTACATATCTTATTAAGCAAGATAAAAATGTGTAACAATATAAAAAATGTGTATTAATTTAGTGACTTTAGTCTCATATAACTCTCCTTTTATTTGATGATCATCATCGGAAACTTGATTGTTCACAAGTCGAAATTCTACCAAATGAAGTTATATGTAAAAATGGAACAAGTCCCCAATGGATTATAGGTTTCAATTAGTAATGTATCAATATATTAGGACAAAACTTAGATAGTGTAAATGTAATTTACCTTTACCTTCAATTTGATTCTAATTATAAGTACAAACATCATTATATGTATATATGATAAATTTTTCTCAACTAAAATATAATTGTTATTAATAAAGTACGTGATTATGAGTTTCATCGATTTTTGAAGTGAATGAGGTGGAACTATTTACACATTAAACTTAATTAGAAAAGGGTAATACTCGCCTTCACAGGTGACATATTTATAATGAATTTAATTAGTGACAATAATTATATATGTGTTACAAATTATTTTAGTGATAATTTCATGAACAACTTTTTATTACTTTGGTTCTCATAAAATAATTATGACTAATAAAACTACAAAATTTGTGGATATGTAGTAATATATAAATCCCTTGTGGTTCAGAAATGTACATCTAATACCTATAAAGTTTGTTTTCATCTAACAAATAAATCTCCATGTTCGTCAAAATTTACCGATTTGCTGATATTAATAAAAAAAAAATAGATATTTACCCCCAATTGAATTATTACTGATTTATTATAGTCTAAATAAATCTTTTTATGATTAAATTACCCATATATATCTTTACGCGTTAATGCATGTGAGAAGATATATCTTTACTGTTGGAAGGGTAGTTTAGTTAAAGAAAAATTATTTGAACTGCAATAAATCACTAATAAGTCAATTGAAAGGTATATCAATTTTTATTCAGGTTTTTTTTATTAATATAATAAATTTAATTAATTTTTTTTTATTAATATAATAAATTTAATTAATTTTGACTAACAAAGAGGCTATTTGTTAAACGAAAGCAAACCTCATATATATTAAATATAATGTTTTAAATTTAAAAAAATGAGAGTATAATTCGTAGCTTATTTTCTTTTGTTTCTTTCATTTTTTTTTTATTTTTATTTTTTGAGTGTGCTCCAATTAACAAATGCGATTCAAACAAGGAGAATGATTAATTAGACATAATTTACAAAGCACTAGAACAAATAACCTTTGTCCCTGAGCTAATTAACCAAAAGTACAATACTATAAATATTCAGAATCTAAGAAAACCAAATATCTATATAAAAATATTAAACATTCAACAAAAAAATATATATATATTTTTTTTCATCCGTGCTTTATTTTCGTGCCTTGAAGTTGAAGGCCTGCAATTCGCCGACGTATCAATTCTGAGTGACAACAGGCACGCTCCTCATCGAGATGATGTCTTCTGAGTGAGAACAGCCATGCAACTATCGACCCTCCTCGTCAACTCGGTGGCGTAGTTGGTGAGCGGGGAATTCACTCCAAGCTCTTGAATGGCGTCCCTACAGTCACGTCTTAAAGCCGCGCTGAGATGGGTCTGGGCGGTGCCCATGTCTCCCACCTGCAAAGCCTTGATGCTTTCTTCAATGTCCGAAATAGTCCCGTCGAAATCCTCAGTGCATGTCTGCAGAACCTCAGTCTTGCTCTTAGAGGGCAGCTGGTTTATAGCCGGCATCAGCTTCGGAACCAACCCCTTGAGGCTCCTAGCCTCATCCAGGGCCGTTTGCAGTACGTTCGCCCTCGCGGTCTGCAATGTGCTCGCGCCCTTCGCCATTGCACTGCACAAGTCTTTGTAGGTAGCCATGACGCAGAATTGGTTGACGCCGGCGTTGGCCTCCGCGAAAGGACCCTGGGCGGCGCCGAGAAGGAGAAGAGCGGCCACGGCCGCGAAGAGATAGCTGTAGCTTGTTGGAGCCATTTTCCACTTTGTAGTTATTTTGCGCTCCTTTTTGAGCGTATTAGGTTGGCTCTAGCAAGCAGTTCTTACTTCCTTTACTTCTCTCTCAGTCCACCCGCATAACTTTTTTCTTCTTTTTATTAATTTCTGAGAGACCTACCTTGGAACCAAGAGAGTGCCTTCTTTAAATACTCTATTGCGTAACCATTTTCCTATTTCTTCGTCATTTTTTCATTTTTTCTAGGCAAGTTTATGGCCTTAATCATCTGTCTTTAATTCTCAAACAACCTAAGATTGAGCTTAATTCTAGGCCTAGTTTTGACCCAAGTCATGATAGCAAAGTTTGATCTTTAATTTGATATGAGGCTAGTTGGTGCTGCCGTTCATGTGAATTTATACTTTTATGAATTGTAAAATATTGGATAATAAATTACATCATCATTATGTGTTGGTCCAATTGATTTAAAATTTCGATTACTACAAATTCAGATTCAAGCATAGAAATTTTCCTTTCATATAGCTTCCACATACATATAATCAATTATCAAGCCACATTTTACATGATATTGCGAGTCCGTTATTTATTTATCATCTTATAAGCATCGACATTTTAATCATTCGATTTATAACTAATGAATTTCATATTGTAATGTTATACGGTCAACACCAGTTTTATTTAATATTGAAACCTAAATGATTAACATTTTATGTTTAATTGTATCGAGTCCTTAATTATTTGAATGATAATTTTGTCAACCTAGTCAGTAAAGGAAAGAAAAACCTCAATTTCACCAATTAAATGAGTGGATGCTCGAGAATGAAGCTGTTAAGTTATACTACTCTTTCATTCCTCCAAGTAATTATAAAGAAATACTACAGAGTTACATTGCTCATATGCAAACACGATCACATAAACACAAACATAAGATATAATATTGATGTCCCAAAATATCCATAGCTCGGGGAGGAGTCCAACTTGAAAACAAAATTCCAAAAGAACCTAGGACTACACGAAGCCCAAGGTGAATAAAACCCCAAACCCCAGAAGCATTAGCAGGGCCCTTTAAACAAAAGGGATTGAGAAAGCCCAGGGGCCTCGTGGAAGAGCCTCCTAGAAATTGGGAAATTACCATTTGCACGTGGCAACTGGCCACACTCCATTAGGACAATTTGGAGAAGTGACAACCACTTTAATAGATAAGATGCCCAAGAACCTAAGGGGGACGATTGGCTTACGTCAACCACCTCCTAGAAATATGGGAAGTTTGTTCCGAAAATGAGGCCTATCAATTTTGGGATGAGCCCCAAATGGTTAAAAAGTTCAAGCTGAAGGGTTTTTTTCTATAAAATAGAGTCTATCTTCTAACAAATACTCTTTTGAATCGTAGCAGAATTGAACTCTCTTAACCGGCAGGAGGTGAGAGGTGAGAGTTATAAAAAGAGGTCCTCTTCCTTTGGTAAATGATAATGTTTTCTCAATACTCACACGCATTGCACAAACACTGTGACATTAAATTATTACTCTCTATTACACTTTTTTTTTTAATTTAATTCTTATTCTCATCATTCTTTATTGATTTCAACATTAGAGTGCTAATGTATTTTTTTGCACATTTTCTCTCCCAGACTTGTAAAAAGCTCAGTTTTTGTGATCTTGAGTTGGACCTATTTAAACGGACAATTTTTTTACCCACATCAAATATATTATATATGACAATAATGCAACAAATTAAAGATAAATTAGTATATATTGTGTGTTATACTTATTAAAAACTTTTAGATGTATGTAAAATAAAATAAAATTATTCTAGGGTTATGTAAAATAAATCAAGCTAAAGTTCCAAAAACACAGTTGGTTCGAATATAAAAACTTACGCTTGACTTCACTGTATCATAATTAATTAATTAATTATTATGGGCCCAATTCAAAGTCCATTTGGAAATGCTCCACATACATTTAGTCCAAGGAACCCAGCAATTGAAACCCTTCTCATTTCCACATCAAATTCCGTTGCTATATATTGCCAGCCTCACTTTGCGCCTTGTTCCGCGGTTCGGTGGGTGATCACTTTCCTCTCTTTTCCCAGTTGTTACACGCTTTCTCCATTCTTATCTCCTCACTTGAAAATGAATTTAGCTTTTTTTTTTTTTCAATCCAGAATGAAAATATGTTCATTTTGTAGGGTTGTGTTTTCTTACTAATTGAGCTTCCCTCTTCTTGCATGCCTTCTTGTTTTAGTTGACTACTTGTCCCGATTTTTTCTGTAAAAACTTCGGACAAGTATTGTACCAAACATAATTTTCTAACGTATTTGAAAAAGTATTGTACTCGAAACGATTCTTTTTTTAATATATTTTGAATACGTGCGCTATTCACAACTTTGTTATGTATAGCTAATTAAGTGTTATTCTTTTCTGAAAAAACTTTGACATGCATCATACTAAACGGTATTTTCTAACATACATTGGATAAGTATTGTACTTGACAAGTCCTTTTTTAATACTTTTTGGGCACACGCGCCACTCATAATTCATTATACATAGCCCATTACATATCCTCATTTTTCTTTTCTAAAAGAATTCGGACAACTATCATACTAAACATCATTTTCTAACATATTTTGGACGAGTATTATACTTGATACGGTCCTTTTCTAATCTATTTTGGACACGTGTCTAAACCATAAATTATTATATGTTTTTGTCTGATACGCATAGCGTTCATAACTCGTTACATATTCATCTCAAACACATGTGGTGCTCATAGTTAACTTTATTTTTTAATATATGTACTGCCCATAACTCATTATACATTTGTGTTAGACATGTGTAGTATTTATAACTCATTACGTATTCATCTCAAACACTTAGGATGTCTATAGTACACTTCATATTTCTCTCTTACAATAACTACACATATTTAAACCTGTACGGTGCTAGTTTAACGTGTCTGTGCATTCAAAATATTAGGAAAAATCTTTATTAGTACTTGAAAATGTATTGTAAAGTATGTAAAGAAAATGATAAATGATGGAGTGCTTCTACTGATCTTTTATAAATCAATTATTTCTTGATTTCTATATACATATCTGCAATGGTTTCAGAAATAACGAATAGAGATCATTTTCGTCTCCTCATCCATCACTTTTTGTGCTGTTTTATGCTTTTTTTTTTCCATTCACTTATGTTTATTCAATATTGATTATATATTTAGGTTATGTTGTTTGCATAATGGATCTCATATGAAAATTTTGATTGAAAACATAATATAAAAGAGAGATAGAGAAGAATTTGAGGGGTTGTATATTGTTGCTGGCTCTTCTTTCTTTTTGTGCATGACTTGTCTTCTCAGCTCGAGTGTCAAATCCTTCTTTTTTCCTTTTTTTTTTAAAAAAAAATTGGATAAACGTTGACACATCTTTTCTGAAGTATTTTAGTATTGTACTCGGTGCGTCTGTTTTTTACATATTTTGAATATGTGTGATGGTTATTGTAGCAACATATATGTCACGTGTTGAAAACTGTCCGATTTTTGCACGTGTCGAAAAAATTTACATTATCCGTGCATTCAAATAAATTATTTTTTATTTCTTGATTAGCATATCAAAAATAAATGATCATTCTACTGATCCATTTTTATTCCATTGAATTAAAAAGCCCTTCACCCTTTTATAATTCAAAAGACTTGAATGAAATCTGTATATTACATCCAACTCATTGAAAACTTACATCATACAATATCATAAATTGTAAGTTGTAGTTGATAGGTCTAGAACATGCTCGTCTAGAAAAATCCCTACTATAAATAGAATTTTACTATATATGTAATGAATGATGAAGGAGTATTTCCCATGCACCATTAAAGGGGAAGTTAGCAGGACGACAGGTGAATGCATTGATTGTTTATTATATAAAGCTTATGAACTAATCATAAATATACCATTCCGATAACCATGCAATACATTAATGCTTATAGTTGATTTAAAATGACCAAAACGGGCCATAAGATGTTGAAATCTTCAACAGCATATTAACAAAGGGGCAGATGAAATATTTAACTCTTTCCTTTGTTTTGTGGAATTAGGAGCGAGGTAGCCGCTATACTAAAGCTACTTATATGGTACTAATAGAATGTATTGCAGTTTTTGTTCTTAAGTCTATCATTAGACAATGTTCTAACATAATACATAAATATATGTTTTTTTTTTTTAAATTTACACTTATTTTATAATTATTATTTTTAACTCAGATTATTAATAATTATGTATTAAGTGAAGTAAATTTGAAGAAAGGAAAGGAATGAAAAAAATAAAAGATTTTAGTGAAAATTTTGATACTGAAACTTGATTATTAAAAATGAGTTTCTACCTAATATTTATACGTTGAGCCTTCAAATAGACGGTGACGATTAATCTTAATGGAGCTGCAAGGAGCTCCAAAAATTCTTTAAAATATTTTTAAATACTAGAAAGGCTTCTCAATTATATATAGAGCTTTCTTAATACTTTTCTCAACCTCTAAATTTTTCTAAAATTTTGCATCCACAAACTTTGATATTTCTATAAAATATTCTAATATTTTTTTTTATATATTTTTAAATTCATGTTGCATTCAATACTTTGTGTATTGTGATTTTAATATTAAACTCTAAACATATATAGACCCCTTTAAGGTAGATCATTTTGAAAGTTAGTCATATATATACATATATATATATATATATATCTTGATATTTGTTCTAGAAAAATGAAAAAAATAATTTACTAAATTTAAAAATAAACACTGAGCAGTGCATTAATTGTTTACTAGATACTTGCAAGATTCTATACTAACAATGAATATCCCATTCTTTTGACCATACAATATATTAATGCAAACAAACCCTTCTTGTTGATGTGTAATGACCAAAACAGCCCCCAGTCTACAAGATCTTCAAGCCTTCAACACAACAGCAAATTAACAAGTAAAACAGAGGGTAGATTAAAGTTTTAACTCTTTCCACTGTCGTGTGTGATTCGGACTGAGGTAGCAGTTACTGTAGTTGCTTTGCTTATATAGTATTCAAGATTCACACGTTCTGCTCAATTTTTTACCCTCCAATTTGGAAAGAGCTTTAAGGAGATGTCAAATCATAGCAGGAACATAAGCTCCAATTCATGAGAACCGTAGGAAAAGTCATAAGAGGATCCGAATCTCTGTCTTTCCTTAATCATCATGACTAGCTACCTGCTGACAAGTCTCAACCTTCTAAGTTGCATAGCTTTTTCATTCAGAGGTTCAGTGAGATGAAATACACATGTTTCATGTTTTCCCTTTCTCCTGTTTTTGGTGAAGGGAATAGGAAAAAGTAATCATGTCAGAGGTAATGAATGGACAAAGAGGGCTGAATTGTCAATATGTGCATGAAAGAAAATTCTAAGTATCTAACAGGAATCTGTTACCAAGTCAAGATTTGCACATTGGCTTTGGTTCCCGGTAAGCTGTCCTCACCTCCAAAGTCAATGGATGGAACAAGAAGTCTTCTTGAACATCACTTTCGTAGTACGCAGAAACCTTTGAGCTTGAGACCACTAGCCATTAATAATCCAACTTCGTAAGTAGAAAACAAAAACAAAAACCAAATTCTCATTTGGAAATTTCATTCTTTCTGGTTCCCACATGTCAAAGAGTAAGTGAGCAATGTGACTCGGCGATAGTGTAGGAGTTTTGAGCCTTTGGAACTCCCTTCTTACACAGAAAAGGTCAGTTCTCCAAGATTATAAGCATCAATCTTGTTGATGCAAAACCTCGGAAAGTTTGAAACTTGCGAACTTTGAAAGGAATAGGTTCGCTGGTTTCAGCTTTGAGTTGGTACTATTTTCTAACAACTAGTTTATTGGTCTAGGACAGAACAAGGATACAGATTCATTGCACGTTGTCATATCGGAGACTTCACTGTTATATAAACCAACCAAGATAACTTGTTGTGCTCATCTCCTTTCCAGCACAAAAGGGACTGAAGCAGTTTAGTTTTGTGCAAATCAAAGTTTACTAACTCTAATCTTCTTCTGCAGTTCACGTAACATGGAGATATCTCAGGGTGGAGATGACTCTTATCAAAAGAAATTTGCGCTTCCGGTGGATTCTGAACACAAGGCCACTGAATTCAGGCTATTCTCAGTGGCTGCACCTCACATGCGGGCATTTCATCTGTCCTGGATTTCTTTCTTCGCATGTTTCGTCTCCACTTTTGCTGCTCCACCGCTGCTACCTATCATCCGAGACAACCTTGACCTGACAGCCACTGACATTGGAAATGCAGGAATAGCGGCTGTTTCAGGCGCAGTGTTTGCTCGAATTGCCATGGGGACAGCCTGTGACTTATTCGGGCCTCGTCTTGCTTCTGCATCTCTCACTTTACTCACTGCACCAGCAGTTTACTGCACTTCCATCGCCAATTCTGCTGTCTCGTTCCTTCTGGTCCGCTTTTTCACTGGTTTCTCCCTTGCGACGTTTGTGTCGACCCAATTCTGGATGAGCTCCATGTTCTCTGCAAGGGTCGTTGGCACGGCCAATGGCGTTGCAGGCGGTTGGGGCAATCTTGGAGGTGGAGCAACGCAGCTGATCATGCCCCTAGTGTTTGATCTCATCCATCATATTGGTGCAACCAAATTCACAGCATGGAGAATTGCGTTTTTCATCCCTGCCCTGTTTCAGACTTTATCAGCATATGGTATTTTCTTTCTGGGCCAAGATTTACCAGATGGGAACTACTCACAACTTCATAAATCAGGAGACAAGCACAAAGACAATTTCGCACAGGTTTTCCATCACGCAGTCACAAATTACAGAGGATGGATCTTGGCTTTGACTTATGGTTACTGCTTCGGCGTTGAACTCACAATAGACAACATAATTGCGCAGTACTTTTACGATAGATTCAATGTGAACCTTCACACAGCTGGAATTATTGCAGCCAGTTTTGGGCTGGCAAATCTTTTCTCCAGACCTGGAGGAGGGATGCTGTCGGATCTTATGGCAAAGAAGTTTGGAATGAGAGGAAGGCTGTGGACTCTGTGGATCGTCCAGACGTTAGGCGGAGTTTTCTGCATTCTTTTAGGCAAAGTGGGATCTTTGGGTGTATCAATTGCTGTGATGCTCATATTCTCCGTCTTCGTTCAAGCTGCCTGTGGGCTTACCTTTGGTGTTGTTCCTTTCGTTTCAAGAAGGTATGCTTTCTGACTAGTCATATACATCAACTGAAATGTGTCAATCTCCATTGCACCTAAATTGCTTAAACCTTCATCTTTTTCTTGCTTACCAGGTCTTTAGGCATTATATCTGGGATGACTGGTGGCGGTGGAAACGTAGGCGCAGTTCTAACTCAAGTAATTTTCTTCAGAGGATCGAGATACTCCACAGAAACAGGGCTAACATTGATGGGGGTCATGATCATATGTTGCACCTTACTAATTACATTGATACACTTCCCACAATGGGGTGGAATGTTCTGTGGACCCGCGTCTAAAAGCACAACAGAAGAAGACTACTACATGTCTGAATGGAATTCAGCAGAGAAAGAACAAGGTTTCCACAAAGCTAGCTTGAAATTCTCAGAGAACAGCAGAAGTGAAAGAGGTAAAAGGATTGGATCAGCGCCCACGCCCAACAACAGCACTCCCGATACATATGTCTGAACTTAGTATATTCAGCATCTTTAGTTGTTTAGAAACTCCTTTCAAAGTTGTTCAAATGGCAAGTCTTTGTTGCAGCAATATCTGGTGTTGGACATTGCTGGCTAAGGTGTGTAAAGAATTGTAAGAAAGGTTATTTTACAATCTCAAGCAACCAATAAGCTAATATTTGTATTCCCAACTTCGTTTTGCATCAGATCCACATGATTTCTGCATTTTCTCACGTCACTTATGTGTGTATACCGATAACAGGAAACCAGCACAGATAAAGATCTTTACATAGGAATTCATACCCATCACACGTTGTACCACAAATATGAATGGAGTTCGATCAAGAAGCTAAGGGATTAGGCCGAACTGAGAAGCCCAAAACAAATGTCTGATAAACCGTGAAATTAATGAGCCTTGTGATGGCCCAGTCGGTATCTAATAACCAATTAACGACTTTCAGTAGAAAAACAGCGCACTAACACGAAATATCGTATGCTCTTATTGGGCATAGTTAACCTAGCCCATTAAACGTACTCCAGTTTCCTTGATTAAGAGAAAAGCCCAATACACAAAATTAAAGTGGCTAACTGAATGGTGTTATTTCTGTTTTACATTATCATTTTTTAAAAAAAGGATAATTATATTTACTTTTGATTTATAATTTATTTACATAAATCAGCCTTATCTTCTACATAATTATACAAACCACCCCTAACAGCTAAAAAATAAGGGTAAGTTGGTGTAATAATGTTGATATTTTAGGAGATATATATATATAATTTATATGAAAGACAGGAATAATTTATATAAACAATCAATAAGCTAGGTGTAAATATAATTATTTGTAAGTTATTTGAATTCTTGATTCTATATCTTTCTGTCTCACTAAGATATTAAAAGTGCAAGTAATTATAATCTAATAGAAGCAATTAGTGATTGCATCATTTTGTTAGGAGTATGGGACTCATGTTTTTGGTCCTAATTATTTCTTAATCACACAACAACTTAACTAAAACGAAACAAAAGTTGACAACTTTTTGGCCAAAAATAGAGGTGAGCAGCTTTTTAGCCTTTATTCAACTTTATAATGATTTAGGAGTGATTAGTGAGTAGGCGTGCGCTTAAATAAAGATATATACTAAAACGGCGACTTGGACGGTGCCTACTAATCTACTGCCCTACACTACACCACACTTCACATCTTTCTGCCCCACCAAAAGCTCAAACTCAAAAGTTCAGCCCCACCATATGACTTGCACTACCACTAAACCACTCCACCCTCCACCTTCTTTCCATTACTTTCTCGTCCCCACATTAACCCTTTTTTTGTCCCCCAAAGTTTTTATATTTTTTGTATTATTAATTATGAGATTTTCATTCTTGATTTCATAATTTTTAAATAATAGTATTTTTTGTCCCATAATTCATTTCTCGTTAGATACCTAAGGAAAAAAGATCATGCAACCATTACGTTTTCAGATTGAGTAATTAATGGTCATATGACCTTTTTCGTTAAATACATAATGAAAAGATGTCTGAAACCAAAAATACTACATTTTTAAAATTATGGTGGATATTATAAAAGTACAATTGGAATAATTACATTCTCCTCTTATGAGATTTAGTACAATTATATCTAAATTCTTCGTGTTTTAGAAAATTACATCTAGCATTCCTAGATTTGATTCCGTCTAACAAATAAGTCCCTTTATTAGTCAAAATTCATCAAATTTGTTGATATTAATATAGAGTTTTTTTATTTTTTTGTTAATAGTAGCAAATTTAGTAAATTTTAGCTAACAGTGGAGATTTATTTGTGAGGCGTAAGCAAACCTTAGAGTGTTGGATGTAAGTTCCCAAACCATAGAAGGTCTATGTGTAATTATACCAAATTTCAGGGGAATGGAGCACAATTATCACAATACAATCTCATTCTCTAATAAATTACATGGGCAGTTCAGTAATATGATAGATAATCAACTGATGTAGTCGTCTTTTAGTTTTTGTTTCTTTCGCATCCGTCTCTATCATTTTCTTGCACATTATAACATTCATTGTTACAGTATGATGTTTCGAAACATCACAAGAATGAAATAGTCATATTAAAGCTTCACCAGACCGTGTGAATATTTTATTCATGCATTCCTGAAGAGTAATGTCCAACGGACAGAATTCAATGTATATGTTTTGTCTGAACTTCAGTTGATATTATACGTCAGCAAATCCACCTCAAAATAAGTCTTGAATTTTGCAAAAAGCCTTTAATCTGGTACATAAGTGGTTTTGAAAAATAATAATTTGAAGCGTCTGTGTATGATTTAAACTATATTATAGACTTAACTTTATTCCATAATGCTAGCTTACATGGCTAACCAAGAAAACCGCCAGTAGAGATGATGAGTGACAGACAAAATGAACTCCAACACCCTGCTAATTGTTGTTTTTTACTTCCTTTTTGTACAATGGCTACATTTTCTTTTCCACTATTTTAGACACAACTTGCAAAATTGAATGTCTGATGAATGTCCTTCATTACCTTTATTCTTTCATAGGAATAAGTTGTGGTCAAGATGCTGCTGCATTTGGACAACATAGTTTCAGAAATTCAGAATCTTTAGCCATCTCTTTCTGTCCGTGCTTGTGTCCATGTAGTGATGATTGTGAATGAAAACCACGAAAAAGAAGAAGCAAAAGGGCTTTTCTAACTCAATTTTATTTCGTTTACAATATATTGAAATTCTACATATTTGTGCCCATTAAGTTAAACCAAAACCATCACCTTCTGGCAGTTTAATATATTGCAGAAGGGAAGCAAATGAAAATCAGGCACAAAGCTCGGGTTGGAAGACGTGGTTGAGTGATTTACCAACAACTAGCATCATGGGATCTTGCTATTCTCTTGACAAAATCACTTCCACTTCTTACACAATAGTCCATGCTTGCAGGAGCAAGGGGCCCAAATGATTTGCCATAAGAATTCCAGCACAATGCTTGCTGAAATCCGCGGTATTGCGGTGAGGGTTCCAGTCGGATGGAAATCAAATCCACGTCTGTGCATGGAATTGAATTGCTGCAGGCTAGATGGATAGGCTGCACAGCATATGTCCCGATTATCTGATTAAACGTAACTCCTGATATTGCCACTGCCCCTGTTTGATTCTTGCACACGTTCTTGTCACAATAGTACTGATCAATAGTTATTGGAACCTTAACATCAGAGACCTGGATGTTGGAAAATGTCACGTTTTTCACTGATCCAAGACCTCCCTACAATATAAATATGAGGAAATGTTAGCTAAGAAATCAATTGTGTATAAAGAAGATGACTGAAGCGGGAACTATCTCAAATTTGGTGCTTTAAGATCGGTAACTCTTACCTGCCATGTTTTGATCCTTGCACCGTATAGAGTGTTCTGCATTATGATATTCTCGACTACAATGTTGGAGACACATGCAACACTTTTGTCT